>NC_092210.1:35392706-35426112 GCF_043381705.1 Parasteatoda tepidariorum | reverse complement strand
TATATAATTCAAACTTACAATTAAAAATACTTACATTTATTTAAGTGCCGACCTGGTGGCCGAGGGATTAGCGTGCCTGACTGCGGAGCCGCTGGTCGCGGGTTCGAATCTTGCTCAGAGCATGGGCGTTTCTTTCTCTCTGTGCTCTATGTCCTTTCTCCTATGTGTGTGATTGTGTGAATGTGACCCGCCCTATAAACGGATAGTGGTTTTGTGACGTGAGCGACGCTGCTCCACCGCCGTGGCTTCGCCGCAGGTGCCCTATGGGTAACGAGAAGAGAGTAGCAGTTCTGGCATTCCTGTGCCCAATGGGACAACCCCCAAGTGCCCGCCATTAAAAAAAAAAAAAAAAAAAAAAAAAAAAAAAAAAAAAAAAAAAAAAAACACTATTTAAATAATAGCGTTGTTATCAAGAGTTAATAGATTCTATTGGTGTAGATAAAAATATTAAAAGTTCTTTCACAGTTTTTTTATTTATTTTTTTTTGCTTAAACATAAGACACTGAGTTTATTTTAAAATTTAGTTTTTTTTTTCAAATCTCGCAACATTGGGAAATAATATTGTATTTCCTTAAAAACCCTGACATGGATTTGTCATATTTTGCTGATTGTAAAAATAAGCAAAGCATATAAAAACACGCAGTTTCAGAGTTTTATAAACATAAGTAACTCAAATCACAGCAATCGCAATGCAACATAGAGCACTGGCTCTAATTTTAGCATTCTAGCCAGTCTGGAGGAATATTTTCTTATTGCCAATTACCCTTCCCCGGGCAAAACTATAGTGATGAATTCTTATTGTCCTGATCAGGAAATGATTAAAATCTGCGTAGAGAAAAATTAAGAATTTGAGCGCTTTAAGTAGCTTATCTAAATTTCAACTGCCCTATTCCACTCTCATATATACTTGGTATATAAAGCCTAATTATAAAACTGGAATAAAAGAGCTTAATGTGTTTTCTAGAATAAAATCTACTTGATGATCCTATAGATTTGAGTTGTGTAAAAATTCCTGAATTATAGAAAACTCCTTGATTGTTCAATATAAATCAAACAAAATCAATAACTTTCTCCATCGATATTTTTCCACGCCTTATTTAATTAAATATTGCTTTTTTTAAGCAATCATTTGCTTTGAATTTCGCTAGTTGATATTTTTCGGCAAAACATTAATGTTTTCGGTAGGAAAGTCCATTACTATCATTTCGCTTACTAACCATTTACCTAAAAACTGTTTTAATAAGATAAATATTAGCTAATTTTAAGGGAAGCACTCAAGATAAACAATAAAATACTAAGACTATAACTATATCATGCAATAAAATAATATTATTTTACCAACCCAATCAAATCACCTTCGTTAGGAATAAAAGAAATGACCGGTCACTCAGGAAATTGGAAATATATTGTAATAGGGCGTGTTAAGAGTATGCATCAATGATTCACCATAAAATTCGGACACGACTGTGCAGAAGAAAAAACTGTCTATTTATAGACAATTAAGCAACCGTAACTTCATGAACGAGGAACACAAGCAAGTGACATACCATTGGGGACTGAAAGGAACATAATCGATTTGGCTTGTCTTATCAAGTCCTAGCATACCTGTTTCTTTTCCTCTTCCACTTAATTGAATAAGAGCCTTCATCACTTCCAAGCATCTTAATAAAATAATTTTATTTCACTAGTCATTTCAATTTTACTAACTTTTTAGGTTTAACTTTTTCCACAGTAAATAAAATGCTTCAGATAAATAAAAAAACTTGATATTATTGATTCAGTTTAATATTCAGTTGCTGTCAGAGTTCTGTCAGTTTAATATTACGTGTTAAGTAATTAATTGCGTTCTTTTGGAAGAGTCTAGAAGTTTTTTAATTAACATTTTTTCTTGTCATTGAAAAAGATTAAAAAAACTAAGTTAAAACAAGTTTTGACATGATTTATGAGTTTACTGTAATTGTTATGTGTTGTATTCTTAACTTATATCCTATTATTTTAGATTATAAATATAGTTTACTCCTAATTATTAATTACTTCGGATAAATGAACTTACCTTGCTAACTTCAATGCGATATTTAAAATTTTAATAAGTTATGCAAAACTAATAACATTCAACTTAAATGTTTTTATCATTATTATTTTTTTAATTACTTATTACAGAATATTGGAAAATGTATTTTAAATTAGATAAAATATTTATGTATATATTTTCTAGTAAAATTAGACAAAATTCAAAGTAATATTGTGATTAAAAATTAATCAATTCAATTAAAATATAATCTGCATTATCAGTTCTTAATATACATCATTAGAATGCCTGCGATTATGCTATAAAAAGTACAGACATTAAGAGTAATATTTACTATCAAAGAACTACTACTTTTATTAAAAACTAAAGTATCACTTCTAAAGATAAATGATATTTGATTGTCTGCGGAAACATGAGAGATATTAAAGATGGATGCCTCAACCTGCAATCAAAGAGGTTTTTATGTCCCGAATGGTTTTTATGTCTCGCCTTACTCAGTAGTGATACGAAAGCGTATTTATTTTCTTCCTGGGCAAATTAAGTCTTTGTATACAGTTTTAGCTTCCCACATTTTATTCTACATTTTAATTTTTTATCAAAAATATGTATTAATGTCAGTCATTTAAAAAAACAATTTGATTATTTATATCCCATTTAAGTATAATATTAAGTATAATTTAAGTATAATATTAAGTATAATATATAAGTATAATATTAAGTACAATGAATATTGTTAATAAATATTCATTAGAATATATTATGCTTAATTTTATTTTTTCTTAAAAAAAACGCTATTAAAAGAAACGCTATATTATAATTTAATTTTTTTCTTAAGATGATTTTTAATGGAATTTCTTAAACAGCCTCCTGAAATTAGTAGAAAAATTAAATGATATACATACAATTTGAAAAGTAAAAGATTTGAAAATTTACAAAGTTTCAAAATTCTTCTTATCTTTGGTTACTTTTTTTTCATGGCAAAGGTTTTCATTGCCTCAAGTGCAAATGTCTTTGATTTACTATACTTTTATCTTTCAATTAACAATTTTGTCTCAAATATATGTAACGTAAACGTATTTAAGCAATTATAAGTCTCACTGCTTGATTAAAAAAAAGAAATAAAACCTTAGTATGCCATTTAGTCTCTTTTTAAATGCAACATATCATGCTTTTAACTAAAATCGATAAAGTGTAATGGAAACTTTGGTTTTTTTTTATTCTTTATTTTTCATTTAGCTCTCTATAAATAGATTTATACTAAAAGCTTAAATGACTGACAAAGAAAAAAAATCTTTCGAATGAAAAATTTTTTTCGTTTTGATTTTATTGCAAATATTTACGTATAATTCATTAATGGGAAGAAATGGTTGTTTTACATTTTAAATGGAAAAATTTATTAAATAAATGCTAAATATAAAATTTTTAACTGAATGGGAAAAGTCATGAGGAATTTTTAAAAGCTTAAAAAAATCCTTCCTCAACGTAGGATTTAATTATTGAAATATATTAATTATTAATTAAATGTTTTCTGAATAATAGAATCTATTTAAATGTTCTGATCATTCCATTTATGTCTAAACTAGAAAACCATCGCTATTTTTTTATTACCATAAAATGTAGTATATCTTTACATTGTTTTTTTTATTCAATTATACAGTTATACTGTTTTTGGGTAATGGATAAAAGTAATATTATATAGTGATGCTTTATAATAGTGAATTTGTGTTTGAGAACAATAAAAAGGAATTGTTAAAGTTGTTTTTAGTGCTTAGAGCTTTTATAATATGGAGGAAATTGATACAGAATCCATTTATCAAATTTTTTCTCAACGGGGATGATACCTCCCCCCTGAGCACGTTGGGAGTATGCTGAGGAGTGGTGAACTTCTTTTGGGGGTAGGGGGACGTCGGATATATTTTGAGATGTAGGGGGCAATGAGATCGTTTTGTCATCCAAATTTAATTTTAAAACTTACAAATAAAATTATTAAATGAAATTTACTTAATAAATAAAATTAATCTGAAATTAATATTAAAGAAAGAAGATTAAGTTAATATAATAAATTAAGATGATCCGATACACATTTTGTACCACCAATAAAACGAACTTATACGACACCTATTCTCCTATCCGAACCAACACAGCACAGTGCATGAGTCAGTAGTTTTTGCCTCTGATTCATTCAAGCTATTTCACGAATGGCTCTGACTCATTCAAGCCATTTGGCGGCAATCGAAGTGCATGAGCTTTCGGTATGAATGTTTGATTTGACCTGTGTTTCTTATGGTGATTTTCGTTGCCTTCCTTAAAGTTTTTTCCCCAGTTTCGATTCGTTCTCGTTTATTTGGCCAGGTATGTGCGCGTTTTAGTTCTTTACCATAAATTATTTATTGATTTGGAAAAATAGTTGATTTTCTTTCATTGATTGTATTTTGCTGCCACCAGCAATATCGGTTAACAAAAAGAAGTGTCATCAATACCGTGCCACGTACTTGAAGTTTGGGTTCGTTCAATCGTTGTTGAACTCTCAACTGCCCATGTGTTTACCTTGAAACAAAGTTTTATCAAATGAGACAATGAAATCTTTCCGTTCCAGCAGGTACATTTGCAAAAAACTCATCCTGACAAACAAAATAAAGATTTGTAATTTTTAACTAACATCAAAGACAAATTTCTGAATGCACCTTCGGTCTCAGGCTTGCTAGCAACCTCATCACAAAAATGCGACGATGGTTTGATAGCTTCTTAAAATATATCAAAATGTATTGCTAATTCTTGGAAAGCTATTGACATCGACGCAGAGTTAATACTGCCGGTTATCAAGAAAGTTTTTGAAACAGTTTTACACCATCCAGTCACATCAAATGCAATTATCCCATATCAAATCCAATATATCCCATTAGGCAACGATGCAGCGTGGGGACGAAATGGTGATATGGCTGAAGACGTTGAAGTTTGTTTATGCAAACTTTTGATGTCCAACGAATCTTCCCTTCAAGCTGATGAATCAACCTTGCCATGCAATACACGCTTTACTTTAGGCGTATGTCCGGTTTGTTTGTAAGGGTAGGAAAAATTATTCAAGAGATGCTTTTTGCAAGAATCTTGATTGTAGATACCAAAGGTAAATTTATTTTCAATACTGTCCAAGATTATTTTATAGAGAAAAACATTCCTTTTGCGAATATTATGTTGATTACCACTGATGGAGCTCCTGCAATGGCGGGTCAACATCGTGGGTTTATCACCCTTTTGAAAAGGGAAATACCATACATTTTACCTGTTCACTACTTGATTCACGGCACTTAGTAGGAAAATATCTCAGCGACCCTTTGCATCAGTTATTGCAATATATCATGTTTGCTGTGAGCAAAATTCACAGTAATGATCTCAACGATTGATTATTCAGAGAGCTGTGTATGATGAAGAACTCAATCGCTTGCTACTACACGCCGCGATTCTCTGACTTTTCGAAGGCGCCTGTCTCAATAAGTTTTGGAATCTTTTCGATTCTGTGTATGAGTTCCTCTAAAACAGAGATGTAGCTCGGAGAGACAGATTGCTAGAATTTAAAAAAAGACTTTAGCGGATTTATTTGTAAAATTTAATGGCATTAATTAACAACTTCAAAACGACGAGCTCAATTTGATCCTTACAAAATCAGTTATTTCTGCCTTTCTGAAAAAACTCATTTTGTGGAAGCAGAATTTCGGTTGGAATGAGTTCAGCCAAGCAGTTGAAATTCGATCTGATGATGCACAAGAATATTGTCAGCACCTTGATTCTTTGCACGTGAACTTTTCTGACCATTTTAAGGATGCTTTATTCCGTGGTAGTCCCTCAATGGGTTTATGGGTTCAGAACCCTTTTGTGAATATTGTACCAGCAGAGGTTGAGATTTATGAGAAATTGGTCGAACTTTCAACTAATGAAACTTTGAAGTGGGGATCGTCTCACATAATTTTGGCTTCAAGGTAACATCAGTCACCTCTATACTGGGGACTATCGTTAAAAAAATTTTAAATGCCTCCCCTTTCTCCTATCTTGTCGAACGTGGATTCAGAGCTATTATGGATCTTGTCACAAAAAAAAAGAGAAATCAACTCGAAATTAGCTACGAGGGGACTTGCGTCCTCAACTCATTAAAAGTGTTGAACCAAATGTTAAGAAACTAATGTTTCTTTAAATACTACTTTTTAGTGTAAAAATTTTTTTTTGGGTGTTTTTATAATTATCTAATTAAGAGTAAATGCACATTCTTTTTGAGCATAGGTTTCTTAGTTGTATTTTTTTTCATTACCGTATTTATTTTAATTATAACAAATAGACTTCGATTACCTGCCGTGAGAAAAGAATCGAGTTAATATACACATTATTTTTTTTAAAAAAACAAATTTAACTCTTATTGAATTGCTTAATGTTGTTTCTTATAATTCAGTACACCTCGCTCCGTCTCCATGCTCTAAATAGTAGGATTTTAACGAAGGGGGGGGCGTTGAAATATTTTTCGCACCTTAAGGGGGCGGCAGCGTTAAGAAGGTTGAGTATCTATGCTGATTCAGCCTTCCTTAGAGGTCCTACAAAAGCAAGGGCTTACCCTGAAGGTTATTACGAATTTATTTGCTTTCGACACGAATGCTTGTTTAAAATGTATGACCAGGAGTTATTTAACACGAGGTTTTGCTTTCGAAGGAACTGTTGTATCAGAATTTTTGTAGTTATGTGTCAAGATCAGCCCTTATGTTGGAAAAAAAAGATTTATAATCGAGTTAAAATAGAAAAAGGAAGGATAATAGAAAGTTTACAGTTTTGAATCCTCATATAATTATATTACCAGTTAAGTATATACAAAATGACATTCTGTGCTATAATTGACCAATTGGATGATTCCAAAAATTGTCACTCCGTAAAAAATTCCGTGTCGAATTACGATAGAAAGTAAAGGCACTTTGGAAGGATCATCCGAAAAGTTCATTTTTACCGTAAAATATTATATCGTAATTTTTACAGTAATATTTATTTAATTTGCGGGATTCAATGATTTTACGGTAATTATAACAGTACAAAATACGATATATAAGATTGTCTGCATCACACCATGTTTATAACTAATTTTACTCAAATCAGCAATTGCATTAATTGGTTATGTTACATTTTGATGAAACCAATGCTTCAAAATAAGACCATAAAGAGAAATTTTATTATTGCAGTAATGATATATGTCACAGTTTCGTGACACCGTGTCATGAAACTGAGACACATTTAAGTCTTAAAAGCGTAAGTGTGTCACTAAGTTACGACGTGAATATGTCAAATCTTCGTAACACGGTAGCGTCACTGAGATAATATAAGTCTCAATTTGGCCTTTTGACGTTTGACTTCACCAAAGCTTCACCAGTCATATTGACCTATTTTGACCTATGAATTGTCTAGAGTCTAGTCTAGAGCTCTAGTCCACTAGTCTAGAGCAGTATCTTGTAAAATTGTCTCGTAATTAGGATTGCGTTCTTATTCTTCAATTTGTCATTTGCTTAACTACTCCTAAATTTATTCCGTAATCTTGATAAATATATATATTCATANATCTCCATATTCAGATATATAATCTTAACATAATTGTTTGAACATTATTTTCCTGAAAAAATGTAAACTACTACACGTTTCTAAGGCTTTAATTCCTCAAACATTTATTTAATCCAAAACAATTCATTTTGACACAAATATATATTGACTCTCCTCACAATGGTAACGTGAGCCAACGAAATGATTTAAACGACTTTTTATTTAATGTTCGAAATTATATTTGCAAATTTATTACACGCTTCTGCTGTTTCAGTTTCCGTTAATATCCTACATCACTAGAAAATGAAGGACTTGCATCCATAAAAATTTTCTTTTTCATTGACTCCAACAAACTTATTATCACAGTACAACATTTGATTAACCGCTTAACAACTCAAGCTGCAATAAATCAAGTGTGCAGTAGTTGATGCGTTGACAAAACCTTTTGTTATACGAATAAAATGACGCCGAACGCACCCTTCCGTCGTTAATCACAGCAACAATATGGCATGCTGCCATTGAAGCAGTAATAGTTCATGCACCACAACGTTCGAGTGCATTAAGGGATAAAACAACATCAGTAAATAGTTGCAATCAAAAGCGTTGATTTCATATATTTTTGTAAAATAATACTGCATACATTTTGCAAGTTGAGACTTTGAAAAGGAAAATTAATTAGTGATTTATAAAGTTGCATTTAATTGAAAAGGGAATTATGCATATGTTTATAGGATTGAAATGAGTTATTTATAACGTAATTGTGTGTAATTAGTTTATTTTAATTAAATTATTTCAAGGATTAAAGTTTATCGACTTAATATTTTAAAAAATCAATTTTTAAAATAATTAAGATATATTACTGTTTATTTTATCTACTTTGAGTTTATGAGCTGCAATAACTTTTAAAATTTTAAACATTAAAAACGCAAAATAAATTCTTTGCCTTAAGATAGATTACGTTTTCCGGCCAACTATCCATAGATTTCAAAATTTTACAAACATACCATGCATTATGCAATCAACTGTATTTTTAAAATACCTTTTTATTAAAATTAACATGACATTTTTGGGCTTGCATTTTTGTTAATATTACTATGAAGTTAAAATATGAGGGAATCTATTTCGCTTATTGCTGTCGATTTTGTAATTACGTCTAACTAAAGTTCAACTTTCTAAAATATTTAAAAAAAAAAATAAATAACAGTCAAATTAAAGCAATTTTCATATTTTCATTATCGTATTAGTAAAAGCAATAATAGTTATGTTTAATAATAGTCTTAATAATTGTCATATATTATAATAGTCTTATATTATGATAGTATTATTGTAATAACAATCTTAATAATAGTTTACTTTAATAATAGGAATAATAGTCTTATTTTGTCTTATAATAGTTAAAATGCTTCTCAAAATTGACAAAAAGTGCATTATTTATTATAAAAAGTTAGTAATATTTAAAAATTATTAAATTAATTTCGAGAAAAATATTTTAAATTATAAATTAATAACTATTGTTGTGCGAACAGCTGCACAATTATTTCAATGAAAGATGTTTTTGATATTCTATTTATTAGTGCGCATTTTTATTCTGTATTATCGCAACCGCATGACACACAGATGGGTAAAAATAGTGTACCAGATGGAAGTGAAAAGGTCATTACTAAACGTTGATTGGAAACTTCGTTAGAAAAAAGAAAAACTATTAGCTTCGATCTAGATTAGCTGATTAACGTCAAAAACCTGCTAGACTTATAGGAAAAACTTTTTCGCTAACTATCGTCTGAACAAAATACTATGTTTCTATGTACCATTAGGACATTCAGTTGTACCACTAAAATTCTAGTAACGTTTAAAGGAGAAAAAAAAGGAATTTTTTAAGCCACTATAGTTACGTGATGATACATTGCACTTCATTAAGCTTTTTAATTTCATTAAAATATTTAGTTAAAATTAATATTACTTGCCTCAATAACTAGATTCATGAAATTTTTTCTTCCTTAGAAAAAAGCACTTGAAAAAGACTTATCTTACTTATCGTCGATTCTAATTGCATGATAAACATTTATTGATTAGATATTAATATTTTAAATGACCATTTGAGTTTTCTAAATTGTTGCGACTAAATTTTGTTGTTTGTTGAGTCATTAAAATATTACTATTATTTTTCTTTAGCAGTTCTTTTTTATTTCAATTAGTAATAATGGATTTACACTATGAAGAGTGATAGATACGTTGAACAAATCTGTAAAAACTGAAATAAAATACTTCATTATCTAATATATTATTTATTATCATATATGTCTATAAATTTCTAATCAATTCATTTATGCCTAAACTACAAGAAACATTGCTATTTTATTTTTCGATTACGGTGAAATTTCTTATACTTCTTACAATGGTATAAAATTTTAGATAATATGCACGAGTAACTTGAAGTTAATTTATAATGGAGACACTTGTTGATTGAGAAGAATCGAAAAACAATTGTTGAAGAAAATAGCTTTTTTGTAATTCCAAGAAGGACTCATACAAAACGTCACCTTGGAATATTTCTTCAATGGTAAAAAAGAAAAAATATGGGAAAAAATTTAAAATTTTTAAAATTGATATCTTATATTTCTGGATTTTATACTGTAATGAAGTACTGCTTAAATTATGTTTGATAAAGATGAGGAAACTGTAAAAAAAATAAAAGCAGATCATATGGAAAAAGAAATACTTGAGCAAAAGAAACTCAAAATTTATGAGCTGAAGTAAAAACACATGCTAGAAATAAACACGCAAGTTAACATATGTTAGCAATCATTGAAGATATACTGAATTTTAATGATTCTGAGTATTTTTCAACACAATTATGAGCGTAATTTTCTCAAACAATATGTGTTTATGTAGTTATACATGTATTTAACACCATTATTTTTTTCAATGACAATTCACATTTTTATTAGTCATTACTCGTTATATTATTAATCAGTAGATGAAAATAACATAAACCTAAACACGTATACACTTTTAGAAACATAAAAATGGTCGCCAATGGCTATATGCATTAAGCGTACATAAATTATAGGATTGAGTTTTCACATTGAAGATTTACTAAAGTTAATTCTCAACTTCTAGATCTCCATATTCAGGAAATAATTTTCATGGGATCATTTTTTTGGTCTAGATAGCAAAAAAAATTTAAGTTTAAGTGTTTGAATTAGTAAAATGAAAATGAGCATATTTTCACATTCCCTTTGCTCATTCACTGGGCTTACAAACATATACTTTTTCACACAATAGCATGGAGCTAAAATATTTCCCATTTATTTAATTTGATTTTTGCTTTAGGATTTATTGTTATTATTTTATATTTATGTACTATTATTAAATTGAAAAACAAATGTTATAGGTTCATAAAGTCTTGGCTAGAAAAAAAACAACCTTTAAATTTATTGGATTGCAAAAAATCGCATGAATTCTCAATACAACGATAATTGTTATAAGTGCACAGTTTAACTTCTACAAAATTTCGAATGATTTTTTGTATCCTTCAAAAGCACCAATAACTAAATTAAGATATTTTTTTGTTCAAAACACTACAACAAGTAGCGCTATATAGAAAAGGGCTTTTAATAATATATTTTTTGCCAAATCTAATAGAAAAATGAGCCAAAACGTACAAGATTTAACAGTTTTAACATGTTAAATACATTAATATAACTACTGCCTTTAGTGCAAAGATATACTTAAATATCATTTTGTTTTTCGACTATACGCTTTAGGAAACCTAAATGTAATATTAATCATTTCAAAAAGTGGACTAATTGTATGGTGGAGACAGCTACTTGGTAGATTATTATAAACTATTTTGGCTTGCGTCTTAGGAAAAGTTCACACTGTAAAAAATTCCGAATCAAATTACGGTATAAAGTACCGTCACTTTACGCGCATCATACTTAAAATATATTCTTCTGTATAATATTATACAATAATTTCCACAGTAATATTCAATTAAATAGATTAATTCAGTAATTTTCCTGTAATTATTGCTGAGAAAATTATGGTATATCAGATTTTTCATTTAGGATTTAACAGTAAAGTGAGTGCTGATACTTTTTTTAATGTCGTAATATAGTAATCGTATTTTTTCTGAAATTTTAAATGATAAACAAACAAATCTCACGATGAAAGTAAACATAATTGCTAAGTTTTTGAAACCGTGGTTTTGGTGTGATACCACCTATATAATTGCTCATTTTCCGTGAATACATTATTGAATGTTTTATTTTAACCTGATTAGTTTATAAGTTCTCTATAAATAAGTTAATATCCCCATCTTTGGGAATAATGTTGATTATTCATGAAAATAAGTGCATTCTCCTTTTCTTAATTCACCTTTAAACTTATTGAAAACTCGATCTGTGCTTCAAAAACATTTTATCTCCTTCACAGGTAAAATCAAGTATTATGATTTAAATAAATTATTTGCGATATTGTTAATTAATGAGAATTCGAAATAAATAGCAGACCAATATAATATGCAATTTTAACCCTGCCGAAAAGGGGCTATACGATATTCACAGACGCTTCTCCGCATTCAGCTCTGTAAATAGTAAATGGGAATTAAATCTCTCCTTTCCCCTTCCCCACTCAACGCCACGTCGCTCGTCACCCAAGTTGTTAAATTTCCCGACACCAAGCGGCAACTTCAACTCAATTGTCGTGCATTAAGAGACACGCTGGCATCAGATAAATTATGAAGTAAGCGTTTAGCTAACGAGAAATTGGGGGATAGCATGTCGGGGGACGAGGAAAGGAATGAGAAGTTTTAGTTAGGGGTGGAGATGGTGGCAAAGGAATTATCACACAGCTTTTGCATATGCACCATGTCTCTACGGGGGCTAGCCACGAACCCAGCTTGTTTAAGTGCTAATGCCGCCTCTCATGTATATATTAAATCAGGAAAAGGTGCGAATGCTACTTCTGAAGTGGTAGTCTATTCAAATGACTCATAAAAGTGCCTTACGCAGCAAAATAATTATTAAATGGGAAAGTTGAGGTTTCTGTAAAATGATAGTAATTGGCGAATATCTAGCAAAACGTAGGACGCCAACATTGGCAATGCGGATTGGGAATTGCTGATTCGGGCGCGATTGCTAATTCCACTTTATTAACAAGGGTTATTTAGTTCTGGAAAAATTAGGAATGTAATAAGCGAAATTTAATCTGGGGTCTCATTATTTACGATAACCCAAGAGACACAAGAAGTGTTGTTATCGTGGTCTTTAATAAAGAATTGTCTGTGAAGAGACTGCTATGGAACGCGTTCCCCCGGGCAATTTGTAGAACAAAAATACTGAAAAGATACAAGGTGAAGAGAAATGAGTTTAACATTAACATTTTTCATCTCTTTGCTATTTTTATAACACGAGGATTGTCATTATGTAAATTTCTGTTGCCAGTTAGTATTTCTAATTAATGTATGTTTCTTGGTCTTAAATTTACATGTAGTGTTTAGCTAATGACCACTAAAATTGATAGTTTTCTAATATTTGAATAAAGTAATTTTGAAGTTTTGAAAATATAATTCCACGTAAGAATTTCATCAAATTTGTTTTCATATTGATTATAAGGAAGTATTATTCAAAATATATGTGTATTATTTTATCATCATCAATAAATATCTCCTTCTCTAAAGACAAATTTAACTGATAATTTTCAAACTTAAACTTGGAATATAAAAGAAAAGGCATTAAATGAGACGATATATTAAATTAAATGATGATCCATTCATAAAACACATGGCAGCAGATAAAACACATGACATGGTCTAATATAATTTACTTGGTAAGATCCAAATTTATTAATAAGATCCAAATTAATATGATCCAACTTGGAAGGATCCAAATTAAGATCCAAGTTTCGATTCAGGCAGTTTCACCAAATTGCTTAAGCAGCATTGCTTAACAAAGCTATGCAACAAATAGGGAAACAATTTATTGACATTTTTTTTTTATTCTTAGCAAAGTTTCAGTTATTTTTATTTTTATTTTATTGCCATCGTTGAACAGCCAGTCCAGTTTTGAGTTTCGCCTACTAATGTCAAACTCCTTTTGCCTTGTAATTTTGTATCCGATCCAAAAAACAAGACCTGGATCAAGTATAGGGATAGATTTGATTTTATGCAGGACTTTTTTAGTGGAACTAAACGGCTTTTGCGTTACATGGTGATAAAAACAATAAAAATACCCCACAGTTAACGTGACAGCTAGTGGACACAAATTCATGATCCGTCTACCACGCAGGATATTTTACGTCAGCACTCTGGCCGGTGTGAGGCGGGAGCAGAATTCGTATCAATCAGTCGTCCATGGGATACGAAACCGGGTTACCTCATTGGGAGGCAAGCGCTCTATCCCCTGAGCCACCACGGCTACTTTTAATCAGTTGCAGTATATATAAAGGAAACTGAAAAATGATAATGTTTAAATTTCCCCCCAATAAAAACAACAGCTCAATCAGCGAAACCAAATCAATGACAATAATATTTGGCAAATATTTTTTAAGGATTCAGTTTTATAGAGATTTCTTTTTAAATTTTGAAATATAAGTTTATCTTTCAGATCAGAAATTATTTCCTAGAAAGTCTATGAGGGAAATACAGTAGTCTCGAATCCCTGTACTGCACACGGAGAAAAAAAAATCTGATAGTTACATTAAAACATTATCGTACTGTCAGGTAATGTCATTTCTGATGGGGAAAAAAACATAGTTCCGGTTAACAAAATAAAATATATACGGTATTTAACTTACTCATTTGGTGATTTTTTCAATCATATATTAGCGGTTTAGCGAAAATTCTGGTTCTTAAAAATGTAGTTTCTATTCCCATGCCTTTAGTATAAATTACGATACTGAAATATAAATTTAGCCGGATAAATGGTTATCACGCGATGCTCAAAAGTATTATAATAAAATTACCGAATTTTACCACCTTTACCAAAAATTTTTTCTATATTATTAATCATTAAATTATTAATTTTAGCAAAATCATTACCAAAGCACTTCCATAAAAATATTCAGATTTTTGGTGTTTCAATCGAGTCCAAAACGTGATTAAATATACCATATACCAATAGTTTTAACCGTATTTTTCTCTCAGTGCACTATTAAGAAGTTTCGTTATTCTGATTGAATTAATTTACATTGTAAACGGAGAGGAAAAATTTCTAAATGTTTTCCGATTTTCATATCATCAAAGTCCGACTCCCCTGTAATAATTTTATGCTAGTAATGGATTCATCCAGTCCAACTTATACCTCTTCTAATTAGTGAATTGAATTTATAGGTTTTTTTGGCTTGAGAGTGAGCTGTGCATCTTAACTAATTCCCCTTCATGATATTTTTTAAAGTTTAAAGGAGTTCTGTTCTTGATAATTTATAGAGAAAGAACGTCAACTTTCTTATTTTTCAATTGTACACAATCTGAAAAACTAATATATGTAATATTATATTTTTCCAAATAAAATTAGACATTTTAACTTGTATGTTCAAAATACTACAATAGAATTCAGAAAAAATATTTTTTTTCTTAAAATGTCTTTTTAAAGAAAGATTTCTCAAAGAAATGTGGAAAAAATCTTTGAGGGCATTAGTCAAAATGCGAAACATTTTAGAGATATTAGATAGAGATTTAGATGTATAGAAAATTAGATAAATTTTAGTTTTTTGTTAATTTTTATTTTCAATTATCAACATGCAACAGTTTTCTGGTCATAAATTTTCAGAAGAATATGAAAATAGAGTAACAAAAAATAGCATATAATCTTCTAAACCTTTTGCTACTTAGAACATAGGAATCGATGATTTGAATCAATGAGCAAAAAAATATGAGACAATTGAAATAGTTACTATAAGTGGCAAATATACATTAGTACGACACTTATTCACCTTCACAACGTTTACCTTAAAGAAACCTATTTTGTTATTAAAAGTATTTTATTTTATAAATACTTCACTACTATAAAAACTTTTTCAAGTGTATAAACACCTAAACAGTAAAATGATAAAACTGAATGTTTTTGCTTTTATAATTAATTATTTATAGCATCCTATGTGCTCGGATAATTTATGTTTTTTAATACTTTAATCTTTAAATTAATTATTTTCTTGAATAATATTCAATTAATAATATATTTGCATTAGATTTTATAAGTGTTTTTCTTAATTGATATAAATTAAAACAACTAACATTAAAATTCAAATAATTTTATGATTTATCCAACTATTTTAATTATTATATACTTGCCACCTGCAGTGACTATTTAATTAGCCTACTCATGCTCACCGCTTCGCGTCTGTTTAGATACAAACGAGTAAAATAGCAATACTGTTTATTAGGCTAATAACCCTAATAATAGCAAAATATTTACATGAATATTTTTTTAATATCCATTGAAGAACAAACGAACGAAATTTTCGTTTCAGCAAGAATTTTTGAAAATGAGTTATAAACACGTGATTAAAGATAGCCTTAGAAATGTAAATTTGATGATGGATTGTAATAGTCCGCTTATGCTACCATAATCATGTTGATTACTCAAATAACGAATAAAAAATAATTAAGAATAGTAAAACACGCAATCAATAACTCTTCCGATTAGAGCTAGAAGTTGAAGAAAATCACTGATGTTATCTTTTAAGTATTTGACATAACTGTATCGTTTATAGTTTGCTTTAAAACAATGGCATTCGCGAAATCAATGTAAAAATTGCTTTTTTAAATGTCTCTCAATTTAAAAATTGAAATGCAAAATTTAAAATCAGGCTTCGTAATTTGTTTACAAATGTGTTCATTTAGCTTTATTTATGGATGGCGTATTTCTTGTGCCTACATCATACCCCCAATCTGGTATGAAGACATGCATTAGTACACACAAATTATTTTTTTATTATCTGTATAGATAATAATAAATAATTTTGCATATTAATAAATTTATATTTAAACCATACTGTCCATATAAAAGCATCAAATCTATCAAACATATGTTATAAAGGTCAGTTATAAATATTTAAGTAATTACTGCATATAAATAACAGTTAATTTGTGATTAAGTGTCTTATAAAACCGATATAATTCTAAGTATTTTCTGTTGAATGATTTTAAGCACTGCATGGAAAGAAAAAAAATTGATCTCTGAAAGTAGGATACAAATTTGAATCTAAATTGTTTTAAACATTTTTCTAATTTAAAAAGGATTTACATTAAATAAGACATTTCAAATTTAGAATGCTGAAGAAAAGCAAGCAAAATTAAAAGTCTTTTGTTTTACTTCAGCGTTGCAAATGCGGTTCGGGACTAATGAGGATAATTAAAATTAATTATCTTATGGTTGTTCCACCTTTGCTTTTTACCTCATCATGTTCCAAGACAATTCGATAAGTAAACCCAGATTCTGAGAGTTTTAATTTGCTTAGTTGCTGGAATGATTTTTTATATAAGCATTCACTCGGTTAAGTTTATATTAGAGTGGATATATTTTAAAGTGCTTTTAGGGAAATTTAGAGTCATGCCTTTAACTTCTGCGATTTTCTGCGAAAAGTAATAATTAAACTTGATATCCATTAATTATTTAGTGTTTATTTATAATTATCTTTAACTCTTTCAACGAAAATAGATATCTGTAAGTGTTTAAAAGACAAAAATAGTATATCTTATGTGTAGCATATATTTTTACATATCTTTGATATAACTTTAAACTCTTTTATTACTCTTCTTGTGTTTTTAAAACTGTTTCATGAAACAAAATGGATTTTTCATAAAATGCATTTTTTCTTGGTTTAAAGTTGTTTACGAAGTGTCTAAAAATTTATCGTTAGGCACTTGTGGTGCAGCGTTGATAATCTAGATGTCCTTGAGCAGGCTTGTTAATTACGCAACATATGTAATATACTTAACTTCTTCTGTTTCTTAAATGGTACTTTAAATGTTTTAAATTATTTTACTCACATCTGTCATATATCAGTTAAAAAATATAAATCATTGATAAAATATTTTGCTTACATTTAAATGTAAACAAATATTAAACAAAGGAAAGGTTGCTATATAGTCTAAAATGTGCTATATAGGTGCTATATAGACTAAAATGTGCTATATAGGTGCTATATAGATTAAAATGTGCTATATAGGTGCTATATGGACTTTGTGCTATATAGACTACAGCAAAAAGAAGTAAATAAAGCTCAAATGAAAATACATTAATTGACGTAAACTTATCTTACTCACAATAATTTAACGTGTTTCTAATATTTGTTCAAATAGTCATGGGCTCAATGAAGAAATGCTTTACCTTAAAAATATCGCTGTAGACTGTGATTTTTTATATATTATTATTGATTCCACATACAGAAAATTGATCTCTCCATCCTCCAAACTCTCCAATTTATTGATGGTTTTACCTTTGTCAGTTCATGTATTTTCCTACTTTTTGTACATATATTCACCTTATTTCAGTTCTTGTATATCAGTTCCAGCATTGCTAAGATGTTGAATAAATTTTAGTTTAAAGTCATTTTTCTCCTTTTAATATGCTAAATTTCCTCAACCTTAAGATACTTATACCTGGGATATTTATAAAATTTTATGCCAATATGGTCAATTGGTCACACTATATGTACCTTTAAACTTCGACTTAAAGAACGTTAAAGATACGTCCAAAATAGGGATATTTACCGATCTTCCTTCACTCTACCCAGTTGGAATTCAAATCACAGATTTAATTTTTCTTTTAATAAGTAATTCAGCACAGCTGTTCACCTTCCGAACTTGATTTTTGGGGAGTCATTATAAATTTTGAAAAATTCTAATAGTTTAGTTAATGATTATTCAAGTATCCTACCATTCCCCAATATCTGGAAGTCTATTTTAATTTAATCTGTTACCCCCTGATTTCCCACTAAATACGTCCACACCTGTCTCTTATCTCCCCATCGTTATTTTCTAACTCAAACGTGTTCCTATTGGTTAAAGCTTTTTACACGTGTTTGTCTCTTTACTTCTCTACCTTCATTTGACGTTTAGGCACTAAAAAAGTTCTTGTTAATAGAACTGAAACTATAGTATACAAATTTATGTATTTTCATTTAGGCATTATTCACGCTGATTTTTTATTTAACAAATAATGGATTTTCAAAGTTTTTGCATTAAAACATTTTTCACTTATGTGAATATTGAATTAGTGTACTTTCAAATCATTTTTAAAGCTATTGACAAAAGAATGAAACTTTATTATTGCAATACAATCAACAGAAAAAGCGTTTTTTATAGAAGGAAAGTTAGATGTTGAAAATCAGTACTATTATTTAAATAAGAGGATAATTTCAAAACAATTGCAAAATTAATTAAAGTTATTATAATAATGCGTAATTGTATATTATAACATCTTCATCTCAATCTGCGAAATTGATACGCATTTTTCAAATATGCATCGAAAAATTAACATTTTACTTTATAAGCCAGAGTTTGCGATCAAAAAAAGTTTTTTGCAAAAAAAAATGTAGAAAGATGTAAAGCAATATTAATAAAATAAATTACTCAGGAGATGAAGAAAAATTAATTAAAATCATGAAAGATCAAATTTCGTAATCAATATTTTGGTGCTCAACCTAAAGAAACATTCCTTGATAAATCGTTTTCAATCAAAACATCTAAAATGTCAAATGATTGTTGAGTTACCCTTATCTGCTCAGGGTTCTGCTTGATTCCCTATCTTTAACTCATGAAAGGGTAAAAAAAAATCTTTTCATTCAATTTTCAAGCACCGCCATTCTTATATCGAATTTGTTACTGGAAACTGTAGTGAGATTTTTATTGCCTTTGCCCTTTACTCCCCCCTCTCTCTCAATGTTATCGAAACCAGGAATAGAAAGGAATAATACAAAAAACAAAACAAAGTTTTAAAAAAAAAAAAACTTAGTGAAATCATCTAGTATTTGCAGATAAATATAAGTTTCGAAGAAAAGTTCTGTCATTGCCTTTTATGACTTACGATGTGATTTTGTTCGGGTGTTTCACTGTAACCGTGCTCGCTGGAGCGAACTGAATAACTGGTTTTGGCATAACTATCCCATTTCTCTTTTCGATGATGTCATTTCAGCGATCTTTCCTCCTTTTCTGAGGCATCTGAAGGCTTTTATTTGTTTTTCCATTTATTGCTCTTTTTGTTCTTAATCTGATAGTTGTTCTCATTTCCTCCAAATATGCCCTTATAAACATGCATATTTCTTTTATCGATTGTAAATTCACATTAGAATCGAAATCGTTTTTTACCATCATGATGGATTGCAAAAATGTGAGTGAATTATAAAAATACATTTTTATGCATCTTTTCTCTTTTCCTTAATGTTTCTGTATGGTGCATTAGGATCATTGTCTTTACAAATGCGTGCGTTACAATCACCTATATCTTATTTTATTCACTAATGATAATCGATTTTTATGTGAGCAATAATAATGTTCTATTTATTTTTCTCTTTTTATGTATAATATTGAATGCGATCTTGATTTTTGGAAATATGCACATTTTATATGCATATTTTTATCAAATAAATGAATAAACATCGATAGGTTGAACAATTCAATTAATTACAGGAAGTTAGCAGTGGTTTTCATCAATATTATTTTTATTTCAAACCAAAATTATGTTTCAATTAGAAGTATTTTATATTTCTATTTATGTAAAGATTGGGTTGAAATTGGTGATGCTTTTTTTATTTAGACGAACAAAATCGATGAACGATGAAAATTGATATCACAATTATACGGATATTGCAAAAACTAAATCTTGAATAGAAAATATACAACATTGAAACAGCAAAAGCTCGGTATCGAAGCAAAAAGTACAAATTTGAAATGCATATCTTTATTTAATCATAGCACATGCTCAATTAGAGAAAAATTCTAAAACATACCTAAAAAAAGTTTAAGAATATTTCATTATTCATACTAGAAAGGGTTTATTCATCTAGTGTATCAACATGATATTTCAAGCCTGCTTTCAATTCTGTTATATTTGGAAGCTGATTTTTTTCTTGTTGCAGCACACCTATTTATCTACAATTTCTCGAATTAAGTATTCCCATTGTTCAGAACTTCCTTCTGTAATGAAATTGTACAGAATAATTTTATGCCAGTGAATTCTGACATTTTAATCATAAAAATTACATTCAAATTCTTTTTAAGACGATTTCAGCGGATAATACTGGTTTAATTCCTAAACTAAAAGATTTTAGTTCGATTGCAAGCCAAAAACAAATTCAACATAAAACAATTGACAATAATAAACTAATTTACAAATATCACATGTCAAGTCGAAAAATTTTTCAACAATTTGTACAAAGTAATTGATTTATAATAAATCAATTATACAGTGCATTCGCTAATAACAAATCACAATATTGTTATAAAGCAAAATATATTGTCATCAAACAATCTATGATATATAATGTATATGCTAATATTGATACTACGATAAAATGCTACTTCAAAGCTTAACAAAAGGAGTATAAATTAAATTATCACCAAAAGCTTTATGATTAATACAGTTTACTATAACGCTTTTAGGAATGAGTGAGTAATATAACTTGGAATTGTTGCATGATGGATGGAGTTTATAATTATCATAATTCAATATTAATTGGCTTCCACTTGGTAAAATTCCTGTATGTAATCAATAAAAAATAATTTAATTTGTTGTGGTTCTATTTTAAAATGATATACTACTCTTTAGCGAAGTTTTAAAATTGTTTAGTTTAAAAATTTATTTTTGAAGCAATCTTAAAAATAATTATCAGTAAAAAGTAAAGTTATTTATGATAATTATTTTTGGAAAAAGTCTAAGCAAAAGTTTATTTTTGAAGCTATATTTATGCTAATTATTATTAAAAATAGTTATCAGCAAAAGTTGATTTTTGAAGAAATCCTAAATATAAGTATCAGTATATATAATAATTATCAGTAAAAAGTAACATGAAATAATAAAAAATGAATTTTTAAATAAAATACAATTATAAAGAAGAATCACTCGAAATTAAATAACGTTACTTTAACGTAAATTTAAAAACAAATTAATGAATAAAAAAGGAAAACTTTTGCTTGCCCTTAATTTCTGTTAAATTTGTCTTTATGAACCTTTCTAAAATCTTTTCGCTGAAAGGAACATACGACGGAAAGAGCACATTTTAAGTATTATGGCATAAATATTAAAATATTAAGAAAAACTATATTTTTTAAATTAAAATGACTCTAAAGTAACAAGCTTAACTTTTTGCTAAAGCCGTCTGATTCTACTTAAAAAAATCTGAAAAAATTACCGTACTTTATGATAGTAACTTTTCACGTAAAAAAATATATATTTCCGGCTAATAAAACCATAATATAGGATGCTTAAACCATTCATTTAGTAATTTTTCCGTTTATATGATAACGGTTTACTGGAGATTCTGGTTTCTTAAATTATAGTTCTTATTAGCTCACATTTAATAAAAAAATTGAAATTAAAAAGTAAATTTAGCCAAATGCCAGGCTTTAAAGTTCAAATTTAGCTAGAAACGTGGAAAATTTTACCATGATCTGGTAGTTTAGACCATAATTTTTTTCTCAGTGATTATTTTATTAAAAAATTGTATTTGCCTTATTCATTGCTTGAACAGATATTTGAATGAAATGTAACTTTCATTAAATACTAATTAATTCAAGATTTAACCTACAAGAAAATTTTTCCATTACACTTTTTTAACATGTTTTTTTACCGTTTTTTATTATTATAAAATTGAAAATTTTCCAAATTAACTAGTTATGGGTCAACTTTGAATATCGTTCCTTATTATATTTCGTCTCTCTGTATCACTATTTCCTAACCTACACCTCATTATGTCGCAACTTTAATTTTATTGCATTTTTTAAATTTTATGAAGATGACAAAAATAAAAGTATATATCAAAGTACTCAAAATAGTAAAAAAGAAAATGCATTTTTCCCATGAAGGAAGGAAATGATGTTAAATAGGCTAGTTACCTTACCAACATTGGTTAACTTATACGAAGGAAGTCTGTACCAGGTAATTAAATCTGTAACTGAGATATAGCAATGGGAATGAAAGTGTTTTACTTAAATTTGTCAGTCTGAAAATGCATCGTATTTTTTTCTGAAATTTAATGGTTGCAAATAAAAGTAAATGACTTTTTTAATTAATTCATTTGATCTATGTTTGTACTACCACGTATTTAATTGAAAATGTACTTTAGTACTAAATACTGAAAACATTCTCTATGTTGGGAAAAAGTGATGGCGAGCGAAAATTCTCTTTCAAACAGTATTCTGTTTTGCACAGATACACATTTTTCCACAAAAAAATGAGTTACTTTTTTCATATTAAAACATTTAAATTGTCCTAAGAAACTTCAGAGGAAAGATAATCATAAAGTTATGTGAATCAACATGTTACTGAATTAAATAGTTAATTACAATTCATTGCATTGTGAAATAAGCTTTTCTTGTTAAGTTGTTTCTTGGCTTGTTGTAAATATTTTAATTTAATAGTGAAATTTATTGAGAAAAATTTTTAATGTCACTTAAATACTCTTAAAGCATCTTGATATAAGCCTGTACTGTCAAGTCTATGTAAACTTATTCTCCTTTTAAATTACTATTCAATTGAACAGCATTAATAAAGAATATTCAAACAAAAATTAAGTAAATAAATTGTTCATATTCAAAAAACGATAAATTTTCGGTGTTTGAAGAATGTTTTTGGATCATTTCCTTCCTTCTTAAATTTCCATCTCTGTAATACACTGATTTCAGCAAATGAAACTTTATTGATAATACTTGCCGTAGGTTTTACTGGGGCAACTTTTTCGTTTTAAACTGAATTATATTTGACGCGAAAAGCATTTATAAATCTACTTGAATAAATGTCAAAAGAACATTGCAAACAAGCATTAAAAAAAACAGTTATTTTAGACTACTTTAATCTTTATACACAAAATCGCAAAAAAATGTTTTACATTTATCTAAACCATATATCATACCTTATAATGTGTTCTAATAATTCAGATGAATTTTTAATCTAGGAAAAATTCCTTTGTGTGTTAAATTTTTTCTGTATTTTTTTCTATATTCTCTTACTTTGCTCTTCTGTATTTAGCAGATTCTAGAATTCCGTATAAAGTTCTTCAAAACTTCTAAACCTTTATATTTTAGAACAAATCCCACTTTTTTTCAGATATTGTTAAAGACATAGTTTACTGTGGTTGTATTTGTTTTCAACATTTGTAAAACTTGTATTTATACTTTATATATTAATAATAAGATTAAAATTTTTGAGTACTTCGGAAAAAAAAAAGCTGACTTTGACCTTTTGCTTTAAACGCAAAACAGTAACAAAATGTTTTCACTTTATTTAATCCATGCGAATGTTTGTACAGTTTAATGTCAAGTTAAATGAAATTCCAATTTTTAAAAAAAAATCAGATCTAGATTAATTTAGCGTGAAATAGCTACAATGAAACTGATTACAATTTTAGATTCCATTTTATTCATGTAGGCACAAGCCAATTCAAATAAATGAAATCTTATTTTTTTTTATTATGCTAAAATAGGTTTCCACCCTATTCAAAAATTTTCAAGGACATCGTTTTGTTTATTTGTAAAATATTGTAATCGTTTGTAGCTGCTCAAAAACATATTAATGCTCGATATTTTATCTATAGTAACAATGTTAATATTTTGAGTACCATGAAAAAGAAGCTGATTTGCTTTGACTTTGATCTTTTGTTTTAAACGCAAAACGATAAGAAAATGCTTTCAATTTATTTAATCCATATCACTGTTTCTATCATTTAATGTCAAGTAAAATGAAATTCTAATTATTAAAAAGCCAGTACTAGATTAATTTGAGCGTGAAATAGCTAAAACGTTGAAACAGATTACAATAGCAGATTCAATTTTATTCAAGTAAGCATAAGCCAATTCAAATAAATGAAACCTTATTTCTCTATTATCCTAAAATATGCTTCGATGGATAAAAAAATGTTGTTTTCAGAAATATTCTTCGTCATTCATAGCCCCGCATTCTTACGTTTTTCAATTTATCCTTATTTTTCATTTCTTATAATAACATATCTCCCGATATTTTAACGGACATAGATACAAGAAAACCAGGAGTGCAATTTATCACGGCGAAGAAATCAATACATGCGATGTAGATATTTTTTCCATTCTTTCTGAACTGCTTCTTAAAAAAAAGAAAAAAGGAGCATTTATTTGAAGTTTAAAAGTAAATTCTTGAGTGCGAGCTTCCGGAATGAAAGCTGCCATAAATTTTATTTCTGAGAAACGCGTTTACGCAGTGATTCACGGCCCAGCATTTTTCAACAACGCGATTATTTTCTTCTCTTTCCCCCTACTTAAAGGAAAGGGTTTTGATTTTATTTTGAATCTTTAATGATATTTGGGAATGAAGAATGGGTCTTGATGTCAGAACGAGTACTTTGGTTTCTAAAAGCTAAGATAAATAATTATTTATATTATTTTGAAGGAGAATGCTCATTTATTTGGATATTTAAGCAATTTTTATACTTGCAGTTTCGAACTCCAGCAAATTTAATATGGAAATTAAAACATATGTTCCGTTCTTTGTTTTTTCTTTCTTTCAAATAAACTATCGTAGTAAATTAAAAATACGGAGTAAAGAACCAAACAATGCATTTCTTTTAATGAAAAATTATTTTCATAATCTTTAGTGACATCAAAGTAAAAAAAATAAATGAGTTTTTTTGCCCGCCGTATTATAAATTATTCTTTAAAAATATGCTAAGGATAAGCGAAAAAAATTGTTTAAAAAAAGAGCTTAAAATATTTGCCTCATAAAAATTTAAAGTTTCATTTTTCATCCAATAATTTGTTAAAATTTTTTGTTCATCTGAATCACAAGAATGAGTGTTCGAGTTTTTTTAATGACAGAACCGAGGGATTTGTTGCAAAAATTTAGATCCAGATTAAATATTTATGTAGATATATCCAAAAAACTCCCTTTAATTTGTTGAAAATGATGATTTCATAAAATTAAAAAAAAAATCCATGTAATTGACTTTTTCTTTGTTTACATTTTTGTGATCCACTATGTTTTTGGTTTTTATCTTAGCCTTTTATCTTAGCTGCTAATTATTATAAACTGTATTAGTTATTAATTTCAGAAAAATATAACAGTTATTTTTCAGTTTAAATTATTTACATATTGAAAAATAAAAAATAAGAGCAGACTGGGATTGGTTTAAAAAAAATTCTCTATATATAATTTGTTATGCATTAAAAAAGATTACCTGAAGTTTGTATTTATTACTTAAATTACTAGAAACAAATTTGAGTTTTTTAAAATTTTATGACAATAACTTTACAATACAAATTTTCATTAGTGTGTTTTAAGTTTTATATATTGTTCTTTAGATAAATTATAAATATGATTAATAATAATTACTTTAAGTTGGAAATCAAGTCCTAAAACTAATTTTGCATTCCTGATATTCCTGCACAAAAGTATTGGAATAATGTCAGATAATTTTTATTTTTGCGTTTTATAAATTCACATGCAATTGTTTGTTTCTAAAAATACCTATTTAACCTTTTGAGTTTATAATAGCTTTAAGTAATATAGTGTGTTTTACATTTTAGATATCCTATTTAGAAAAATATATAAATATAATATAAAAAAATTACTTCATGCTAGAAATCAAACTGTAAATCTACTTTTATATTTCTGATATGTTGCACGCATTTATTGAACAAGATCAGATTATTTTATTTTATTTTAGAGTTTTATAAACTTACTCGCATTTGTTTCATCCCTTAAATAACGTAATTCCGTTTCAATTGTATTTAATAAAACTTCAAATTGAATCCTATTAACGAAGTTGATGTGTCGCTGTACAGTACATAAAACAGATGTAGAATATTAGACATCAAGTGAGGAAAGAATTAAAATTTGAAATATAATTATAAACGAATATTGCATGTTAGAAATTAAATAGTCAAACTGTTTTTACATTTTTTGCATTATTGCACACATTTAGAATAAATTCACCTTGTTTTTATTTTAGTATTTTATAAACTCACTTGCAATTCTTCCATCCCTTAAATAACGCAATTCTGTTTTAATTGTATTTAATAAAACTTCAAATTGAAACCTGATGAAGAAATTGTTATGTCACTTTACAGTTTACTGAAATATCAATAGAATACCGGACAATAATTAAGAAAGGGGTTTAAAATTATAAATATAATTATAAATATGTACTGCATGTTAGAAAGAAAATATCCGAACTAATTTATGCTCTTGATATTATCGCAAATATATATTTGATAAGTTCACATTATTTCTTTTTTAGAGATTTATAAATTTACTCGCAATCGATTCTTTCCTTAAATAAGGCATTTCCATTTTAATTGCATTTAATAAAACTTCAAATTGAACCCTATTGAAGTAATTGGTGTGTGTATATATAGTATTAGAAAACGTAGTAGAAAAATGAACATTAAGTAAGGAAAAAATATTAATGAAACCTTAGTTGTGCTATGAACATTTAGAGTTTTGTTAATACTTCCAAAATTAAAACAATATATACTTTTGTTTTTAATTTTCTAGATCAAATATGTGTCTTAGTACATGTTTCAAATACTAAGGGGTTCATCCACTGTTAACTTTAAAAAAAAAAAAAAAACAGTTATAATTTCTCACCCCAAATTTTTTTTCTTAAAAATTGATATTTTTCAGAAAAAAAAAAGAAAAAGAAATATCTATTAATTCAGAAAACACATGAATAACATAAAAATATTTCAGAACATTTTAATAATAAGTAATCGCAACAAAAGATTGCTTATATTGATTTTAAAAGTAGTTAACTGTGCTTGAATAAAATAAACTGAAAAATACAGAATGTGGAGCACAATAAAGAATAAATGAGAACTAATTCTACCTATTAGAATTTTCATTCTAAAGATACGTTGAAATTACCGGCAGCTGTCAATCAATCAAATTAACCGCAAAGTTTATGGTTCGTTCGGCTATAGAGTCATAATTTATCTTTACTGTTTTGAACTAGTATGTCTCAAGGACCATGAATACTAAACTGCGCGATTTTTAACCATTAACAACCAACATGCTTTTAAAACCATAACAACAATTTAACTGGCCATTGGATCTAGGCTTTTCGTTTGGTAATATATATTGGAGTCAGGTTGTACCGAGTTAGTTAATATTGTTGCACACGCTGGGAGGTTTTAACGGGGGTTTAGCACCCTCGTTAATTAAGTCTTCAGATTAACAGATTAGAAAACTTTGCAATAGTATGCCTCCACTGTAGGGAATTAAGAGGTTTCATTCGGAGGTTCAAGTTGATGCGATAAAATTCTTTTTGTTTAACCGTATGAAGAAAAAGCAATTAATAAACGGTTTTTATCACAGTTAACAGTTTGAATATAATCTTATTTATGGTTATTTTATCGTTTTGTTTAAATATGGTAAAATAAGATTTATATAAAATGTTATTTGCCATGTTATTTTCTTCATATGAACTTTGGGGATTGTAGCAAAAACATGCAAAGTCATTACAATTCTTATCTTACCTTTCCTTACAACTGCAATCAATACATACAGAAAAACAAGATATGGATATTAATTGTGTTTAAATACCTTACCTAAATTCCTGCGCCATAGAACTATATGTTCTTCAATTTACCTAGATTTTCCAAACAATTAGCATCATCACAAGTAATTTTATCCTTGAAAGTAAAGTAACGCGAGATTTTAATGCTCATTTATTTTAAACATTTACTTGAAAAGCAAAATAACATTATTCAAAGTGAGGAAAAAACTTTAAGAATTCTGATTTCATAGTTTAAGGTTTCTTAGAAAAATGGCAAATATTTCTGCCAATCATAACAAAATCCATTTTAAAAATAATATATTTGACTAGATAGCATCTCTGCGAAATATATAATAAATATTTTTGCTTAAATAGTTGCTTAATGGTTTAAGAAATAGAATATTTTAATAAAATGGTTTATTTATACGTATTCTTTTTTATTCAATCTATGAACATCCACCACAACGTTGCATAAAATATTAAACCTGGTATTAATATCAAGTATCATTTCGTAATTTATCAAAAACAAGAAATTATTCATATTAATTTTAAAATGACCCTTTTTCGCTATTATTACGAATCAATTAGACTAAATTATTATCATCTCAGTAAAAACCGTCGAATATAATAACATCTAAACAATCAATAAACTGATTGAAAATCACATGTCATCCAAATGCGCAATAAGTTAACAGCTTCTGAAATCAATTCATCGCCAAGCTGCCACGAGATGTTACCTTTTGTCCCAAAACCAAAGAGATAGAAGACTTTTACCAAATTCGATCAACGCACNATTTCAGAACATTTTATTAATAAGTAATTACAACAAAAAAATGCTTACATTGATTCTAAAAGAAGTTAACTGTGTTTGAAAAAAATAAACTCAAAAATACAGAATATGGAGCACAATAAGGAATAAATCAGAACTAATTCTACCTATTAGAATTCGGTGAAATAACCTGTAGCTGTCTGTCAATCCAATTCAAGTTCAAATCAACCAATTAACCTTAAAGTTTGTGGTTCGTTAATTAGTATATTTAAAGGACCATGAATACTAAACTGCGCGGTTTTTTACCATTAACAACCAATATGGTTTTTAAACCATAACAACAATTTAACTGCCCTTTGGATCTAGGCTTTTCGTTTGGTAATAGATATTGGAGTCAGGTTGTACTGAGTTAGTTAATATTTTTGCACACGCTGGGAGTTAAACATCCGTTAATTAAGTCTTGAGATTAACAGATTAGAAAACTTGGCTATAGTATGCCCCCCCCCCCCAGTATTGAATTTAGTTGCTTCATTCGGAGGGTCAAGTTGGTGTGATAAAATTCTTTTTTTTAAGAACAAGCAATTAATAAACGGTTTTTATCACAGTTAACAGTTTTAATATCATATTATTTATAGAAATTTGGCTGTTTTGTTTAAATACGGTAAATTAAGATTTAAATAAAATGTTATTTGCAATGTTATTTTCCTCATATGAACTTTGGGGATAGTAACAAAAACATGTGAAGTCATTACAATTAATTTCGTACCTTTCATTGCAACTGCAATCAATACATACAGAAAAACAAGATATGGATATTAATTGTGTATAAATACCTTACCCAAATTCCTGCACCATAGAACTATATGTTCTTCAATTTCTCTAGATTTTCCAAATAATTATCATCATCACAAATAATTTTATCCTCGAAAATAAAGTAACGCGAGATTTTAATGTTCATTTATTTTAAACATTTACTTAAAAAGCAAAATAACATCATTCAAAGCGAGGAAACAGCTTTAAAAGTTCTGATTTCATAGTTTAAGCTTTCTTAGAAAAATGGCAAATATTTCTGCCAATCTTAACAAAATCCGCTTTAAAAAAAATATATTTGATTAGATAGCATCTCTGTGAAATATGTAATAAATATTTTTGCTTAAATAGTTGCTTAATGGTTTAAGAAATAGAATATTTTAATAAAATGTTCTATTCTTTTTATACGTATTCTTTTTTATTCAATCTATGAACATCCACCACAACGTTGCATAAAATATTAAACCTGGTATTAATATCAAGTATCATTTCGTAATTTATCAAGAACAAGAAATTATTCATATTAGTTTTAAAATGACCCACTTTCGCTATTATTACGAATCAATTAGACTAAATTATTATCATCTCAGTAAAAACCGTCGAATATAATAACATCTAAACAATCAATAAACTGATTGAAAATCACATGTCATCCAAATGCGCAATAAGTTAACAGCTTCTGAAATCAATTCATCGCCAAGCTGCCACGAGATGTTACCTTTTGTCCCAAAACCAAAGAGATAGAAGACTTTTACCAAATTCGATCAACGCACGAACAAGGGAAATGTGTTTATTTTCTTTCTCTCGACCAACAAACATCGTCGGCAGAGTTAGGGCCTAATGAAGTAAGCTGACTCGACGGGTTCATGTTTTCGTCCACCCCCTAACCCTCACGATTGCAATTTCATCACTGATTTTCTTTTCCGATTCTCTTTATTTTTGGCCATGTTTGTCCTTTTCACTCACTGAGTTCCGCTCCGTATTAACGAGGTTAATAACAAAATCTTTAACTAGATTTACGACTCAAGTCTGTTTGACTTTTTTTCCCATTTACAGCAGTTAAAATGTAACATATTTGTTAATATATGATAATTTTTTTTTATTATAATGCAGTTTAATTCCTGATTATTATAAGAACGTAAAAAAAACGATTCTTTTAGCTCCAGAAGTACTTTAGTTCCGAAATTACTATATTGGGGATGATGCAAATTTTAGGTAATTCCTATAAGATTTATTTCCAACTTTTTTGCATTAAATAATAAACCTGGTGCAGAGTTATCATAGTTTTAAATAAAGATTACACAAGTATAGCAATTATGTTTACTCATTGTAATAAATGACTGAATTATCTAAATGGATATTTTAACTTTTAAGGATTAATTTATAGATATTTTTTCTTTTACATTTCGCTGCTCTTAATGAAACTGAACATCTACAGTTCTTACATGTTAATCTCTTTTATAATTGAGTTTTACTACTTTTTTTTCCAATTGAGAAATATACGGGCATATTATCCCTAGTGTTTTTCTACTGAAATTACTGTGAGATATTGATTTTAAATGTTTTGAATGAAAATTTAACTGAGGATTGCGTGCTTTAACACAAGAATTTAGGACATGTGTGGATTTATTTGTGTTGTTATAATTTAGAAGTATTTTATTTTTAAACTTTTGTGCTTACTTTACACAAGACATAATAAATCAATGTAAGCATAATACCTAAATTCGTAATACTCGGCGTATAGCTGTAAAGTATTTTTTGAAATTGCCACGTACACTGTAAAAATTTCCGGATAAAATGAAGGAAGAATAGTTCTGTCATTCAGGGAACCAGAATTTTTTACCGTAAAGTCACTTTCTACTGTAAAATTTCACAGAATAAAACATCTGATTTACCATAATTTATATAGTAATATTTACTGCAAAATCACAAAACCGCTGCAAATAAATAAATATTATTGTAAAAATTGTGATTTGAAATTTTACAGTTAAAATGGATTTCATAGTAAAATGAATTTTTAGGTAAAATAAATTTTATGAATACTATAATGCAGTGCTAGTACTTTTTTCTGTCGTTTGATTCAAAATTTTTACATTGTAGCTTAAATATTGTTTTATAGTGGCGTATATTTTAGTAGAATTTATGAAGTAATTTATGCAACATATTGTTTAGTGAAGTAATTTATGCAACATATTACTTCACTAATGATTTGTTATTGCTTTCCGGATCAAATTTCAATATAAAGAACAGGCTCTTTGGCTCCAACAAACGTAAGTTATTTTCATCCGCAAAATCAATTTTATCGTGAAATAATATAGCGTATTTAATTACAGTGATTCAGTGATTTCACGGTAATTATTACTGTAAAACTTACGTCATATCAGATTTTTTGTTCCGTAACATGGAAAACCTTAATAATGGATTTTACTGTAAGAGTTCCGGTACCCAAAGTACCAGTACTTTCTACACTAATTAAACTAATTACACTAATTTTGTTTTGTAATAACTTATTCCTCTTATGTAGTTTAGAAGTGGCATCTAGCTTTAATGAAATATTTTCATACTATATTAGGTAAATACGTTTCAATATTAAAGAAACGCAACAAAAATTATTCAAAATCATTTTTTCACCTTGCAAAAACATCCATATCTTCATGATTATAGCTGTATTTTAACCTCAATATAAGCACCAAAAGTAGATAAAATATTTTCTTAGAGCTCCAAAGACTCTCTATAAGATGTTTGTGAAGTATAGATCTGAGTTACACGCACCCCGGAGGCCCATCAAAACTTCGTTTATCGGACTTTGCTAGAATCCTATATATCGGATATATATATGCTGCAGGAATCAGTGATGGTAAAACGTGACTGAGCTGCTATGGATCATTACCTCTTTGATTTGCTCACTATTTCTACGTCAAAGTACTTGTACTCTAATGAAGTTTCCTTCAGATTTTATCCCTATTTTGATCGGTTGATCTGAATTATTAGATGTACTTACGTGGAAAGTAATATATTTTCGAAAATGCCACTTTCATAAATATTTTTCGAGAAAGATTTTTTTTTTCATTTTATGATTTCTGAAGTCGTAATGTGCTTTTGGTATTAAACTAACTTAGCAGATAATAATGTACAAAAATTGTTTAGAAATATTTCCCCAAGAATGAGAAATTTTTTTTGTAGATTAAGATATAATTTCAACAATTTTTTTGTAATGTCGTTAAGGTACTTTTTTATAATTCAGTAATGAATATTTCTCAAAAAGCGTAAAAAACATATGGAAGACTATATTATTGTATTGGAAAGATAATTTCTTTAAATAGATAACATTAAAATTGTATGATAAATATTTAAATATTATATAAAATATAAATATCATAAATATATAAATATTATATACGTATATAAATATTCTACAGTAAAAATCTTCAGGAATTTACAGAATAAAATCTTTGTTCTTAATCGGTATACTCATTTAGTTGCATTATGTGGTTTTAAGTTTTGTTGCATTTGTATTTAATTCGGAGTGTATATATATATATATATATAGA
>NC_092210.1:35370921-35392522 GCF_043381705.1 Parasteatoda tepidariorum | reverse complement strand
ATATATAATTTCATGGAATGTACCCTTTACGTTAGTTTATATTTTTTCCTTAAGTACAATGACCTTCAGTGGACATTACATACTTGAAAATTTGATGCAAAATTATTCATTAAAGGAATATTTCTGCTTTTCAAGAAGTGTTGCATTTAGAAAAGAAAACCTTAAAATTTCCTTAATCCTTAAATTGAAGAAAGCTTCTTAACATAAATAAAAATTTTAACTTAGAAAATTACAAATTTAGAATTTACTTTTACTAGAGCAATATTTTTATTACAAAATGATTATATTGTTTGTTTTTTTTGACCTCACACTCATTTCTTTAATTTAGTGTCAATAAAATAGCGTATTTAGAAAAAGAGACAATAAGTTTGCACGCAAGGAAGAAAACTCTTGAAATAAGAATAATTATAATTTATTTCAGTAAAATTATAATAGCTGAATATATCCTTGCTAGGATTACTAACTGTATTTTCGTAAAAAAAGGGTTATATTGTTTAGTTTCATTTTGCCTTCACTTTTATTTCCTCATTTCTTTGTTTGATAGTATGATAAAATAGCTTATTTAGACTGAAGTACTTCAAGTTTATTTGTAATTAAACAAAAACACTTAAAATAAGAAAAAATAATTTGAGTTCAATTTTATGAAGTAATAATATCTGAATATATCTTTACTAGAATTAGTAATTGCATTTTTCTAACAAAATGGTTATATTGGTTTATTTTCTTTTGCCCTCATATTTATTTCCTCATTTCTCTGTTTGATAGCTGGAAATCCTTCTGAAGGAGGTCCACATATGGTTGATTCTCATCCTTTCTACTCCCCAAGAATTCTCTTTTCACCATTGTTTTTTTTTCCTTGATCAGTTTTTTTTTCCTCTCTTCACAGCTGCCAAGATCTAAAAGATCAAGTAGCACTATAGTTCTTCAGATCCCGTACATTCTAGGATGAAATAAAGCAACATTTTTTGTTATTTATCTCGATCAAAGATTGTCGAATTCCATGATTTTTGATAAACTGATAAAAATTCATCTGATGTAAAGCTTCAGTGAGAGTTAAGCTTTAATTACTTAATAACATTAATAAGTATAGGTTAAAAAAAAGCGTGACTAGTTAAAAAACTGCGTAAAAAAACTTATATGTCTGCATAGATTAAATATTCACACACCTTTTTACAAAATATATAAGATCGTTCCAGCACTTTTTGACACAGGAATGAATTGGGACAGGAAAATGGTTTTTCAAAAACTGAAAAAATATAAACTGATATTTGTAGTCTTCCGTAAATTAGGTAAATATTTTGTACAAGACGTTATCCCGAGGTAGATATAACACTATTTTTCACCGACTTTATAAATTTAAAATTTGAAGTTCAGAAAGTGTGATTTCATTTAAAATTTTAGTTATCCATGAAAATTCAAATGCTCAATTTTTTTCAAACTATCAGAATATTAAAAAAAATATTTAAAGTTTACTTACAAACAGCAATTTATCTTTAAATTATTGGTTTCCGTTTAAGAGTTTCAAAACTGTTTTTTATAGCATTTGAAACTTTACAGTTTATTCTAGATTTACCTGAATACACTTTTCTTTTTAACTTTAAATTTTAGAATATCAATGAAGACACTCATATCACAACGTGTTTAACAGGGAGAACCTAATCATACCCCATTCATTTATCTGCAGATTGTAATTTTGATTTGTTATTAGAATATGGATGACTTCATGAGCTCGACAGTTTTAACTATCACCTTTCACCATTTGATACCCGGGGATTCTTCGCCCTGCGAGATTCGAACTCACATTCTCGCGAACACGAGTCCAGCGTTCTACCAACCAGAATATCCAGTCCCTTCTTTTTAGTATTTTAAATATATCTAGTACTTTGTACTTCCTAAGTTTTATTTCAAAGGAAAAGGAACTTAAATATTAGATTTTTTTAAAATTAAATAAACACTATCTGGGCAGTCTGCTTCCGTTATCTTATCAAATCTGGTGTATGTTTATTAAAATGTTTTTAACACACTTAAAACATTAATTCATCTTATCAACACAAATTCTATCTTATTCCAGTTTGTCATCGGAATATGCTCCGTACATGTTCAGAAAGCACCTAGATAGAAAAGGGAAAATTGAACAAAGGACAAAAATAGTAATTTTAATACATGAAAGTGCTCGAAACTTCTGAACTATTCGTTAGATTCGATACGAAGTAAAAATACATAAGAAAGAATGTCTTACTTGTTTTCACAGATGTATATGCTGAGTAAGTAGGTATAAATACAAATTCGTACTTTTCTTACGTGAAGCCCTTATAAATTCTAAGCTATTCGACCTACCATCTTATGTTTCGATTCAGTGTAAAGAAAATACATCAAAAACAATGTCTCATGCTCTTGTCCAAAATAACAGAACGCAAGGCAGTAGTATACATAGAAAAGTAAGTGAGTTTTTACCTATCATTTATAACGACGTAACTAAATAATCTATCGAAAAATTCTTAGGAATTAATTTTTGGTATTAGTTTTTCTAAGGAAGGATTCTAATTTTACTGAACTAAACTGGCAATCCTGAGAATTTATAAATATATTTCGAAAGCTCATCAGTTTTAGTTGAGTTAAAATTTTCACCTAGAAGTAGAGACAAATGCAATGTGACTCGTATGGCTTTATTCGTACGTTGTATTCCAGTGTAAATGGAATTTTCCTTCCAAAATAACGCAAGGCAGAAGCATTCAGCGAAGAATAAGTGAGTTTTTAGTTGTCATTTATAAGGTATTACCAAACTAATCTATCGAAACATTCTTAGATATAAATTTTTCTAAAGAAATATTTTAATTTTACTGAACTAAACTAGCAACCCTGAGAATTTATAAATATATTTCGAATTTTCATTAGAGTTAAAAAAATTTGCACCTAAAAGTAGAGACAAATGTAATGTGACTCGTATGTCTTTATTCGTACGTTGTATTCCTGTGTAAATACAATTCTCCCTCCAAAATAACGCACGGCAGAAGCATTCAGAGAAGATAAAGTAAGTTTTTAGTTATCATTTATAAGAACGTAACTAAATAATCTGTCGAAAAATTCTTAGGTATTAATTTTTGGTATTAAATTTTCTAAGGAAAGATTCTAATTTTACTGAACTAAACTAGTAGCCCTGAGAATGTATAAACATATTTTGAAATTTCATCAGTTTTAGTTGAGTTAAAATTTGCACCTAGAAGTAGAGACAAATGCAATGTGACTCGTATGTCTTTATTCGTACGTTGTATTCCAGTGTAAATGCAATTTTCCTTCCAAAATAACGCAAGGCAGAAGCATTCAGCGAAGAATAAGTGAGTTTTTAGTTATCATTTATAAGGTATTACCAAACTAATCTATCGAAACATTCTTAGGTATAAATTTTTCTAAGGAAATATTTTAATTTTACTGAACTGAACTAGCAACCCTGAGAATTTATAAATATATTTTAAATTTTCATCAGTGCTAGTAGAGTTAAAAAAATTTGCACCTAAAAGTAGAGACAAATGTAATGTGACTCGTATGTCTTTATTCGTACGTTGTATTCCTGTGTAAATGCAATTCTCCCTCCAAAATAACGCACGGCAGAAACATTCAGAGAAGATTAAGTGAGTTTTTAGTTATCATTTATAAGGACGTAACTAAGTAATCCATCGAAAAATTCTTAGGAATTAATTTTTGGTATTAGTTTTTCTAAGGAAAAAACCTAAAGTAGAGACAAATAAAAGTAGACACCTAAAAGTAGAGACAAATGCAATGTGACTCGTGTGTCTTTATTCATACGTTGCATTCCTGTGTAAATACAACAAAATGTTTAAATATTTTTATTTATCAAGCATGAATTTATTCTTATCAAATAAGAAGAGCGGACATGCAAAATAATATATGGGTTTTAGAATATATATCACCATTCATCGCCATCGTATTAATGTAAAATTATAACTAACCGTGTACTGTCTAAACAAACTTAATCCTTATAAAATGAAAGATTTCCGGTAAAGCTAATAAGTTGTTTTTTGATATTGCTGTAAAGTTTTGCAAAGATTTATGTTTCAAATATATCATCATTTTGACCTAACGAACTATTGTTAATAATTTTGAATCATGGGCTTAAATTTGAATCATGTTCATTGGGAAAAATATAATTACAAAACATATTATTGAAATAACAATAAATACTTTCAATAAAAGTCCATATCCTAATCAGGGTTGATAAACTTGATGAAAGAAATTTTACCATCTATTTATAATGTGACATTGTTAAAGATTTATTAAAATCGATCTTTTATAGCTAAAATAAATTTATTTTTTACCATTTTTCAAACAAAAATTTTGTGGTCAAATAAAAAATTTTAAGTCTTTCAGAAGTGCGTTTTTTGCATACTTTTAATTTATAGAGATTTTATATCTTAATAACATATTTCACGTGCTTATTATGTAACAAATTCAATTCCTTATGACTATCTGATGAAAAAATACCTCTAGACTATTTGTAAACTACAAACTGCGAATTTTGTCTAAAAAAATTTCTCGCACTATTTTTATTGATAGCGTTAGGAAAAAAATAAAGTATTGTGAAACATTAACAAAAACTTACATGGTATATTTTAACACTTTTGAGCCTCCTATGAAAATTATAAAATTTATGATCAAAATTCTTTAAATAATACCCTAGAATAAGTAAAATGTATGTGAAATATGCGTTAGCATAAAACTCTTGTTTTAATAAAAATCAACATATTTAGTAACTTTAATTACGTAAGCTAAACGTGTCATGATACATTTAAAAAAGAAAGGTTTTTAAATTGTCAATTTAAAAACTTCTTTTAATGTAATTCAGATCTAAAGTATTTTTTAGAATTTGAAAGATAAAATGGAATTTCTATTTTTCCACAATAAACGAATTTTTGCCGTCATTTAATTATATGTTGTGAAAATATGAGTTGTAATTTAAAAAGAAAAAATTAAAAAAAAATGATATCAATAATCCCAAGAAACTGTAATGGTAGATATACTGGATATGAAAACTTTATTTACTTCAAAAAAATATGAAGATAGAAAAAAAAATCGACATGTTTCAAGCTCTCAAAAATAGGCGCCCACTCTCATGATTCGTCAGACATGGATGAGAGAAACAAAAGTGATTTGAAAAAAAAAGCTAAATTACTCATAAGAAAGGGAAGAAAAAAACCAGAAAAACACAGTACCTGAGAGAGACACAAAAAAATGGGAATGTTGTAATGTAATGTAACAAAAAGTAAAGGTGAAAAAACAAGTCTTAAAAATCCGAGGTAAAAAAAATCAGAGAATGCTGCATTTCCACGTGTATGGAAAGGTGGTGGAGAACTCATGTCCGTAACGAAGAAATTGGCATTCATATGAACAAAACAAAATACCATGACATAAAGATGAGTAGATGTGATATTATTGATTTTAATTTTCTTTTTCACTCTCGGCTACCCCAGCAGTTTTCTACATTTCTTTTTCACCTTTTTTCTATCAATTTTGCGCTTTCTGTTTCAAATCACTTCTGTTTCAATTTTTCCTATTCAATGTCTGGAGTGTTTTGAGAATGGGTGCCAATTTTCGTTCACTCGAAACATATCTTCATATTTCTAGAAGATAATGAAGTTTTTGGGTTAACCATAATATCAGTCATTTTTTTTATATATACGTACATTCGTAAGACAATCATATATGTAAAAGATATTTTCAATTTATATGCAGTAAATGAATTTTCATAATTTCCGAAATAAGTGTTCTTGTCAAACCCTGATATTGGACAAATTTTTGCATTGTCAATAAATGTTTAATTTAGAGCAAATGACTGAACAAGCTAATCGCTACACTCTGTACTATAAATAAAACCTACTGTATAAAATTTACAGAGTGCAGTAAATAAAACAAACTGGAAATCGATAAAATTATCACATTTTCAAATCTGAATAAAAATTTCAGTTATGATGACACTTTCTAAATAATGCTCCCTTCGTAAGCTCTTCCTTTACGTATCAAAATAGAATGGGGGTATTAATATGCTTATCATCTTTATAAATATTGTTTAAATATAGTAATACTGATAGAAATAAATGTATAACCCTTTTTTGTCATCAGAAAAATTAAATTAGAATTTAAAATCACCTCTTTTTATAGAGTGGTTTCTATTTTTAACATTGCTTCATTTTTTAAAAACAACTTTTCATTATTTTAGAATATTGCAGATAGCCTTTTTCTCGTTAGTATTGTGAAGTGTTGCATATAGTGTAGTGTTGTATATAGTGTAATGTTACTCAAAACTTTAAACACTAATGTAGCATTCTGATTATCTTTTTATAGTAAAGTTTTACGAAATTTTTTGCCACCAATATTTGTTTCCAATAAAATAAATGTTTATTTTAATTATAAGAATTATATTTAGAATAATCCATGCCATGAAATAAAAAGGAAACTGTATTAATAATTTATTTAGTTGAAGCTATAATCTTATTTTTGTGCTCTTAGATACAATAATATTATTGTAATAAAAACTGTCCGTTCCTTAAAATCTTATTATCTTCCTTATAAAAGAGAAACATTTTATGAATTCGTTTTTCAAGTTTTAATTCAGTGTAAATACGTATACGCTTTCTAAATCCTTAAATTTAATGTTATTCTATATCTTATTCAAACATATATACAGAATCTTTTCATCCATTCCCATATGTAAGATGAAGCTCTAAAAGTAATAAAACGCGATTTCAAAAGTTGAAATCTCAAAAATTCTCTCTATCTGAGCTGTGATTAAATTTCACCAATTCCGAATCGCTAAGAGTTTCTAAAAGAAGATGTAACGCTGAGATTTGAACTGATATAACTAAAATATGTTTGGAAGTATCGGTATAATTCTTTCTCTTCCTTTCATATATCTTTGAAATTGTATAGATTCACCTAAAACTGAAAATAAATTGCATTTAGAGAAAAAAAATAGATTTGTTGGATCTAAAAGTAATAATTGTTATTTAGATTATAAGATGTGCAGAACTATTTAATATTTATTTTTCAAAAATTAATCTACTACATATCTTGCTTTCTCTTCATTTTATTTCAAAAAAACATTAAATATGAAATTAAAAATAGTTTTCATAACAAATGAAGTTATTTAAGTATTATAAAAACTTGAAGAGGCTAAATGTATCTACTGGTTAATACAAATTTTACCTTCAAGATTTCAAAACGATTTTGAAAGAAAAGAATTCAATAAAATTTTAAGTGAGTTTTGATAAAAAAAATAATTTTATTTAATTAGAGTAATGTTCTGAATTACATACATGTGGTAATATCATGATGATGTTTGTCTCTAATAGCGATGGTTGCTTTTTCAACTAGGGATTGAAATTCGGTATTTCTGATTCAGTTACTTTTCCATGATTTTTATGGTATCGCAGATAACAAATATGAAAAGAAAAGAAAAAAATAATTAAAGAAACAGAAACGAATCTAGTTCATTTATTTTCAAAGCGTTAAATTTCAACGATTATACCAATGTAAAATAACAATTAAGAGACAAAGATAATCCTTCGAAAACATAAATAAGCTGATGGAGAAAAAAAATTTAAAAAACGGTAGTGTATGGTAAAGACATTTTTCAGAAAAAAAATACTAAAAACTTAATTTGTAATAAAACCTAAAACGTATGCGCTACTTAAATCATTCATATCGTAACGGTCTACAGAAAAATTTCATTTCCTTGTCACCACACACTTAGTACAGAATACAAAACTGGAACGTAAATTTAATTGAATAATTAATTCTTATGCCATGCTCTAAAGTATCATGTTAAAATTATAAAATTTTAACTCATGTTATAAATTAATGTTTAATTATTATTTTACCAAATTTGTTGCTAAATCACTTTGGTAAAAAAAAAAACACATGCTTTTTGGTGTTTCCCATGGAGAAGGAAACACGGTAAATTTTACCATTTTCTGGTAATTTAACATTTTTCTCTGCATAGTATTTTTGTGTTGTTTGTACACTAATAAATAAATGGTTTAGTAAATAGATAGTTAAATATATGGTTTTCATTTGTATTTGTCAAAATTTCTTAGTTAAATTATTTCTCATTCCTTGCTTTACGAATGCGTATACAGGAATGTTTCTGAATGCAATATACAAACTGCTCCACCACATATTCTATGTATAAACCGTGTATGCAATAAAACACCAGCTTAAAAATGATTATTTTCAAAGATGAACAAAGAATCCCCTGATTAATTCGCTGACAAATATGTAAACAAGTATAGAAGTATTTTTCAACACTGAGAAAAAAGTGGGTTCAAAAAACCAAAACATGGTAAAATTGATCGTGGTTCGGAATTTATCGTCTCCATGGGAACACCAAAAAACTTGGTAATTTTTACCGAAGTTCTTTGGTACATATTTTGCCAAAATTAACAATAAAATATGTTTTTATAATGTGTGGTAAAATTTGATAAATATGGCAATATTTGGTAATTTTATCATGATACTTTAGAATATGGCGTGCATGAAAAGCATTTATTCAGTTAAATTTACTTTTCGGTTTTGTATTTTTTGCTAAATATGTAGAACTAACTACCATAATTTTTAAAATCAGAATTTCTGCATACCGCTACCATATGAACAATAAAATTATCAAACGAATGATTTATATACCGTATATTTTAGTTTTGTTAACCAGAAAAATGATTTTTTTTTTCATAAGAAATGACAGAAGCCGAACAGTACGATAATTATACCAGGATTTTTTCTCAGTGTATCTCCTTGGTTTGAATAGAATTTCGTCAAATTTACATTAAGTATAAATTATTTCACTTACATTATAAATTGTACATCTTTTTAAGTTATCAATAAAATTTCATAGGTATGTACTATTTTATTCATAATATTTGTCATCGTTATTATTTTTTTTAAAAAAACTCTTATCAAACTTAAAATTTAATATTTTTTGTTAAATATCAAAAAAAAATTTTTTAAATTTTTTTAATTCAGCTTTCATGTGATGGCATTAGCAACATATTTTTTTTTGAATCAGGGTATTTTTAAAAAAATCTAGAATCATGAAATTTTTAGTCTCTTTGTTTTAATCTTTTAAATGGTGCATATCTAACCTATAAATGTATTCCTATTTTCAATACCATCCTAATACCTTCCATTAAGCAGGGCCGCAAAATATTGGCGAACAATTTAAATTTGAAGCGCCATTTGACAATCGAGTCGCCTCATTTAATCCCAGAATTCCCCCGCATTTATTCAGTCGCTTCAATAAGTTCCTTCCTTTCATACGTCACTGAACATTGTCACGAATTGAGCCTTGATCTGAACCAAGTACATCTTCCTTACTTGTGCTTCAGGACTCAATTAGAGAGCATTAAAGGTTATCTTTTAAAACCCTGCCATCACAACAGACTATCATATTCCTTTAGTGTGTATCTGAAATAAATTCTCTTCCTGCAGGCCTACTTAGATTGAAAGAAACTGTACAAAATTAACAGATGGAATTCATTAAACCAAAACAAATGTCCAAGCTGATTCTTGTTAAAATAACTTTATAGTGAAATTTCTGGATGGAAATCACCTCGAGTTCGATTAAATAGATAAACTAAGTAGAGGCAGCATTTAATCCAAAGGATTATATTCGAAGATGACTTAAAATTGCATTTTATTTGGGGAAAATCATTGATATAAGCAACTTTGGAAAGCGCATTTGATAGTTTAAAATATTCTTTTGTGAAACAGAGCTTTCTTAAATGGTCATATATATATTTTCCGTAGTGATAGCAATGGGGCACATGAAACATATGACACAATAAGTTGCAAGTGGCTTCCGCAACGGGAGTAGAGACACGTGACTGAGAATAGATAATTACGAAAATAGGTGGTTTTGTTGTATCTGTTGTAGGATTTACTTGAAGCATGAAAACACAGCGGACTTAAAGAAATTTGAGTTTTCAAAAATGTCCCTTACCCTTTCCTTCTCGCTCCCGTCAAAGTGACAGAGTGAGTATTTGCCCTCTATTTCTCGTACCCGTGATATTTTCAGAAAGTTGAATTTAAAAGTAATGTGCCAAAATGATTAAAACAATCCCTTTCTTATCCCTAGAATCATGTTTATTTCTCAATCTGCACATCTGATAGTAGTACTAGACTTTTTGAGAAAGTTTATTTTAAACTAGTTATCAGTACTCATTATGCCAAGTTAAAAAATAACACAAGTTAGTTCAGAATTAAAGCTTGAATTAAAAATGAATTCTATATCGTACATACTTTCAGTTTTATATGATTTTGTTTGAATAAAAATAAGCAGTTTCATGACGGTTTTCTTTCAATTTAGATGACCGTTAAGGGGTTAAACCTCGTGTTATGGAAAAAGGAAATATATGTTTCAAATAAAATTCTTCTGTCATCTTTGCATTAAAAATGCGCAAGATACTTAGAAAATATGGAATCTAAAATAATTACGAAACTACTCAGATTAGAAAAGTAATTCTTTTTTTATGGGTGTTCAAATAATGTTAACTTGCTTACAAAATAAAAAGATTTAATGCTGAGTCTAACTGTCAAATATTATAAAATACAAGCTTACAGAAGAAAAAAAACATTTCTTTAAAAAAAGTTTTGAAATTGTCTCTACAAAAATCAAAATTTTGTATTATATTAAAAATTAAGATAAACCGTTGTAACATAAAAATAATTTAGATCTTTTCTTAGACGATAACATGTGGACATCCATCGATGTCTTCAAAACGAAAATGTTTATTTATTTATTTAGTTGTTTGTTTGTTTTACAGTGTGAAAAAGCAGGGAATTCAAGATTTAACAAGAAATTTAATTCTCCAACCAAGATAAGTCTTTGGATTAAATGCGAGTTTTTTATTTATTTCCGAACGCTTTACTCTTGGAGTGGTAACCCGAGAATTTTCAGTAAAACTGTATGAAAGGTAGGATATTACGATCTTGAGAGAGAAAAATAAATAACCATTAAGAAAATCCTAGATAAATTTTTTGAATGGAAATGAATTAAAGCTTATCAATTTTCCAGAAAGTTCGAATAAAAAAAATAAAAAAATAAATAAAAAAAAACATTATCGTTTTCGAGCTGATGTGAGACATTCTTGTGGCGTTGACTTCTTGTTTAACTGCAGACAGGGTATCATTCGTTTAGCCTTGATTAGTGAAAATCTAATCGAAATTAAAAAATATAAAAAGGGGACAAAAAACAGGAATTTTAGGAAATATCAATTATATAGATGATGCTATCTCATTTTTAATTTAACTACACGATCCTGAAAAATGGTTCCTAATCTCGCTATGCAGCGCTATGCCAAAGAATTTCAAGTCTATTAAAGTTTGTGATCTTTATTAGTTCTTACATGGTTTGAGTTCTTACATAATGAGTTCTTACATGGTTTGAGTTTATGTTAGTTACCAAAATCGGAATTATTATTTCTAACTTTCCAGCTTTACAAAAAATTTTAAGCAATTTATTCTTGTTAATATTATTTTAATACTTTTTTTTATTATTCACCCATATTTTCCGGAGATATTGTATTATTTTTGTTCATATTTTCTATTCACTATTACGACATTAAAAATAAACACTCGCTATTTGTACATGGTTAGAATTTTCATTCCGAAATCACGATAAAATTACCAGTATCAGTCTGTCCACCCAAATAACTATAAAGTTTATGGTTATGGGCATCATTTTGTAGTTACGGTTTTGAAACTGTATTGGTACAATTAAAAAATCATAAATAGCGAAACTATACGGTTTTGTAACCATTTACAACTAACATAGGTCCTAAACCATAAAAGTAAAACTTAAATGGATGCGGAGGTTTAAGTATTAATGAGTTCGTATTCTAATAGAGTTGGGTCGCCCATTAAAGAGTGCAGAACACTACAAAACTCTTCGTGTATTGAAAGAATGGGAGGAGTATTATAGTATCAATGATGAGATTCGAAACCCCGCTCTGACGGTCATGAAATAAGCAATTAGCCCTCTTATTTACAATATGTACCGTGCTATACAGAACAAAATAACTTTATAAGGTGGCATGAATAGAATTATTGTTGTTAAACCATATTAGGTAAAAACAATCAATGAAAATTTTTTCTCACACTTAACAGTTTGTATAGCATCTTTTATATGGTTACTTAACTATTTTGGTGGAATATGATAAAATAATTATTAAATAATTTGCTATTTAACCATATTTAGCAAGAAGTTTAGAAAAGCATAATATTTTCATTTCGGTCGCTAAATTAGTCGATTTTGAGACCTATTTTTTTACAAAATATCTGAAATTATAGAAAGAGAAATCTAAGAAATTATTAGTGCGAAGTTATAAAAGAGAGAAAAAGTATTGAATAAGAAAATGGCGAAGAATTTTAATAGCTATAAAAAAGAGGAGAAATTTTAAAAATAAAAATAAAACGTAGAGTCGAAAATTCAACTTGCCGCATCAAATTCCTAACCACCCCTTTTCCAATGCTCATCTTTGAAGAAATAAAAGAAGTAAACGATAAAGAACGGCTTTTGGCTGTTTAAGTAAAGCAGGGAAGGAGGTACTAGGCACGGCCGGGGCCGATGTCATCAATCAAACAGCCCATGGAAGGTGCTGTCGCTAGGCTCTTCACCTCCCACAGGCCTTCACCAACCTCATAATAGTTGGCCCTGGCTTCTGTTACCTAATTTGTCATCATTCACACGTGGGGGAAGACCAGCAGGTTGAAAGAAGGAGGTTGGAATCAGAGAGCCATTTTCGAGCCCTATCTTTATCGAAAGGATGGGGATCGAGGAGAATCCAAAAGTATGTATCAGCTCTGGAGCAGGGATTCATTGGAGCATCTCTCCAGATTGCCTTCATCATTGTTTGGATAATGGAAAGCAGAATTCGAATGATTCTCGCCTGCGGGAGTTGTTAATATGTGTTCGAAAATTCTCTAGTCTCAAAAGCGTGACTTGTTTTCAGGTGTGGGGAATTGGATTCAATATACATTTAGAATTTCAGTGGAAAGTTTGATATATCGAACTATTATGATAAACAAGGTACGATGATTGAATTTGATTGTGTCGCGACAGTTTACCTAACGTTACATTTCACATCTGCATTTAATATGACAATTTGATGCAGAGTAGTATGTATTGGAAATGGGCTGGCATTTATTTACTTACTTTTTATTCTTTTTAGGAGTTGCATTTTTATTGACCATTCTCATAGGTCATTTGTAATAATTCTGTAATTGAACATATTACATTATTCAAAGATGATTTGGAGATTTGCAACTACTTTTCTACTTTTTCCTTTGATTTAGGTAAAAAAAAAACTGCGTAAACATAATTTTATTCAAGCAGAAATATTTTTTTTAAAATTGTTCATTTGTAACTGTTAGTAATAACATACTTATTTGACTTGCTTCATACATCAACTCTCTTTGCGTTACCAATTGATCTGAAGATGAGTAGTTTTCAAGCATTATTGAGGATTGAACCCCGATCTTTCATATGCCGAAGCCTTTAATCACTGAGCTACCTCGACTTTAAAAAAATCCCTTATAAATACTACGTTAAAATTTAACCTGTGTAATTATCACGGAAATCTTAATAACAATGGAACCACAGTAGCCCTAGTGTTCAGAATAGCTTTGATTAGTCCTGTGGGGAACTTTATTATCGACTATGTCAACATTCATCTATCGAAAGGTACCTCAAGATGGATTCAAGTTAACACGTCTTATATACTAGTGATTCGGTATTTAATATTTATAATGGTAGTTACGCCACATTACTCCCCTTCCAGAATTTTATCTGGGATAGAATTCGATGAACGGATACCACTAGTTGTTTCATGCTGTTTATTTATTTATAACATTTTTGCTCATTTTATTTTATCTTCATTTTTTCTTGTTTATAGCATGTCGCTCATTTTTTTATATATAATGTTTAGTACCGGGAGACTTTATTTTCTCCACCGGATCTTTTTTTTTCGAGCAGTTTATACTAAGCAAATCAACTGTCTATTGTGCATCATCCATCATGGTAGCGAGTTCATATCACGTCCGGGTCACCAATGTGGGGAATTTTATTATCGACTATGTCAACATTCATCTATCAAAAGGTACCTCAAAATGGATTCAAGTTAAAATGTCTTACATACTAGTGATTCGGTATTTAAAATTTATAGTGGTAGTTACACCACAGTCCTATGTTCGTTTAAGCTCATTTTTAATGGGCAAACTAAAAGTTACTATTAAAATACAGATTGAGTAATTTAGTTTATTATCTAAGTAATTTAATATCTGCTATTATTAAAAAAAGTATTAACAAAAATAGTTTTTAGTGCTAAAAATGTGAATTATTTTTCATCTCAAAAACCTGTTTCTTTAACTCGTGACAAACAATAGAGCTTGTAGTCATGTAACTACGTGTAAAATTGTATAATAGTTTTGTCAATCTCTCAAGAAACTTTGAATTTTAAATTATAGAAATATTTCAGTTATTCACATTGATCGCATTTCCTGTCTAACCACATATCACTACTGATCATAAAACATTTTTCTTACAATTTTACCGCTTCCTTAGCTTTATAAAAATTGAAACGAAGACACTTTCTAAAATTTAGAAAAAAAGGATGATAATCCAGAGCAAAACGTTAGGCATGTCTAACACTTAAACTGCTTTGTCAATTTTCGTGGCGATTTTGCCCTACAAATTACCCGAATTGTTAGGTTCATTTTTCAGTATTGATAAATCCCCTACGTATACTAAATAAAAAAAGTGAAATTATTAAGAAGTCACAATCAAAAAAGATATATATATATTTTTATTTTTGTTAAAAAAAATTGTTTTAGATTCCCAAAACTAATTCCATTTGCATGCCATATTTTCGCTACAACATCTCATTCGCTTTAACAATTAGAGATTCTTAAGCATCAGCATTGATATATTCAATAAAGTTAAAATCTGGCCAATGATAATTTTAGTTCCTGCTATCCGAGCAGCACTTTGAATGCTGATTGAATGTTTTTGAACGAGTCGAACTCATTATAGCACATGAAGATATTTTTCAATAAATATTTCATGTGCTGCCATTTACATAGTGAGGAAATTCTCCAAATATTTACTACAAAACTTGCTTAAAAATAATTCTTTGTTTTTAATTATTCACTTACTTATGGAAATTGCACAAAACAAAATAAGTAATGGGACGCGTCAAAACTCCCTCAATCTAAAATAATTTCAGATTTGTTCAAAAGCATTCGTAACATACATTTACTAAAAATTTATAAATATAAATAATTTTAAGTTTAAAGAATGAACCTGATGTGTTCAATTATTTATTTTTGACTTATTTTGATCAAAAATTGTCAGGAATGATTTTGCGTTTTCAATGTGACGTATGAATTTGAAAATAAATATTTAATGTAATAAAATATAGTTTCAGTTTTTGATTTAGTTTTAAGTTCCGTTATTTGAAATTTTATTGTTTATGCGTATTTCTTTTTATAAAAATTAACATCACTTTAATCTGTTTACTTTTATCAGTAGCCAGCAAGTAATATTTAACAATCATATTCTGAAAATTGAAATATATTTCAGAGATAGTTATAATGAACTAAATATTATATATTTTACAATATTGAAGATTATATATTTCATTAATGTATTTAAAATTATATAACATTTCTTTCTGAAAATTTATAATTATTCAAAATTAGTTTAGTTAATGTATTCTAATTTGTACAAATGAGGAACGAAAAATTATATAAACTGTGTACGAGTAATAATTCAAATATTTCAGTAACTTTTCTTATAGTATATTACTGTTTCGAAAATAATTTTTAGAACTTATAGGAGTTAATTGAGGAAGATATGATTTCAAAATGCTAATAAAGAGTAGTTTAATTACTAATTTACCTTTCGACATGTCTGTGCTTTAAATTTCTATTAACTTTAAACTTAATTTTTATCCTTACTTAATGCTTACTTTTTAAATTGCTGTCGAATTCAGTAAACATTTACCATCAGTTTATTTGCAAAAGTTAAATAAAGAGGATTAAAATGCATATTTAAAGTTTTACACCCTCGTCTTCTCATCTTCGACAGTTGAGTTTGATCGAGAAGCCTCTTAATTATACCCATTGAATTCTCAATATTTATACATAAATAAAATTTTTATGTTGTTGAAAAATAAATGTTCGAGTAATATTGCCTCCTGCTATAACTTTTCTAAAAATATTCGCAATTCACGATTACATTTTACTTAATCCACTTAAGTTTGTAGACAACGCGAAATAAAAGAAACAAGTCTGGTTTTCTACTAATAAGCAGATTATTACTTCCTTTTCTGTACCAATTAAATCGATCAATTAAACAAAGAATTAATCAATTGTACCTCTCATGAGATCAGGGATACGAACCAACTTCTTTTAGTTCAGCAGCCAACTTCAGTGTGAAAATCCCGGATCAAATTATGGTAAAAAGTATCGACTATTAGACTTTTTTTACCATAAAGTTAAAAAAAAACAGCATATTTTTACTGAAATTCTGTAAGACCGTAATTTTTACGGAATAATATTTTACGGTGAAATGGATTTTACGGATGATATAAAGTGCAGACACTTTATACCGTAATCCGATCTAAAACTTTTTACAGTGTTGTGGCAGTCACTGAAGGTCAAAACAAGGAAGTTGTGGCACGTGCCGATTTATTTCATACGTTCTAGAGCTGCGCTGGTGAAGCTACCTCTTCAAATTACATTTTCATTACAATCACCCTTAAAAGAAATCAAGATTTTTAGAATGCAAAATTTGTAATCAAGCTATCATTTCTAGTATTTAATTACGTGATTTTAGTCATATAGTAAATAAATTAATAAAATAAAAGTCTTCGAGTGTTGTTCATGATTTTTAGTTTATATATTTTCCCTAACTTTTAAATTTTCACAAACTTTATTTTCCTGTAGGTAACTAGAGATTTTTTTTCTTTAAAAAAAATCAAATAATATTGCTTACTTCAATAATAGAATCTAATTTTTTGTAAAATAGTATATAAAATAATATCTAAAAGTATTGCATTCTGTCTATTAAATTAGCTTATGCCTCCTTTTAAGATAACAGTTCATTTCATACCAAATTATCAATCTCTACCCTGTTATTTGCTTATAATATAGTTCGTTTCTTCCATTAGCGTTATAATAATTAACAACTCATGTGAACTTTGGGTTTAATGAAATGTATAGATAATTTTCTGTTAATGAATTGAGCAAAAGGTCTTGTATTTCAAGAAGTATTCTTGAAAATCATTAAAATTTTAAAAAAATATCTGAAAGTAAAAGTAACAATATTATATAGATGGCCCTTAAAATATTCTTAATAATATTAAGCAGAGAATTTGCATTATAATATATTAGATTATTTATGTGCCTGCATTGATCAGATCTCCAAAATACTTAAATAAACAAGTAAGTTATTGAGTGATTGCATTGCTGATAACTGTGTCGATCCACGTAGAGACAAATCTGACAAAAATGATGATCGAATTAACAATTTTGGGAAATGTCAGCAAATGAATTTTTCTTTTCTTTCTTGTGAATTGGGGGAAATTCTCGGTTCATAAAATTGCATTCTGTGAGGTCACTTTAGCTGTTTGAGTTTCCCCCTCCACTATTGATAGCTTATATAGATAAACCTCTCAAAAAAAGCTTGAGTAGAACACATGTAATTTGGAAAAGTTTTTTTAAATAAAAATTATAAAATACATCTTTATAAATCAAAATAAAGTAAGAAAGATGGAACAGGTCTACGTGGACAAAAATCTGGCAAAATTACTGTATTCTATAGTAATGATGATTCTGGGAAAAAAAGAAAACAAAATATAATTTTGGTTAATAAAATCAAAATATATAGTATTTAAACCATTCTGTTGGGATATCTTTCGCTTTTATGTTAAAAGTTTACCAAAAATTTAATTTCCGTATATTAAATTTTTATTACCACATATTCTGTAAATTAACAAATATTTTTTTACCATGTTTTAGTGTATCACGATAACGCTACCAAATTCAACCACATTTACCAATTTTTTTTCTTCACATATTACAAATCAATAGTTCATTGTTCACCAAAATCACTACCAAAGCTCTTCGATAAGGATTACTCAACTTTTTGTTGCTGCAATACAGCAAGAAACACAATAAATTTTATCATTTCCATATAGTTTCGATAGTAGTTTCTTTCTCGGTCTACAAATGCGTATTTGAAATTTTTCTTTTAATCTTGAAGTATATTATTTTTTCAGGTAAATTTATAAATATTTATTTTTAAAAGCAAGATACATTACTTTTGCTTTTTACAAATCAGTTTTTAAGATTCTGCCAATTTGAGAATTTATAAACTTCTATTTTCAATCGTGAAACATACATATTCAAATAAATTCTTACATCATGAAGATTTTTGTTTTGCTATTTTTCACCTTCAGATAATGTAATTTTTATTTCATCAAACAAAAGCTATCCAAAAATTTAATTTTCATTTTCTACAGTGATGTCGTATAAGGATAAATAATCCCGAATGCGAAATTACCACGTCTTTGAATTCATTTATTCATTACGATACAGAGAAACTGTTAGTTACATAACTTGAATGCGTTTTTCATCTGATTTAAAAATATTTTCCTTATTTCAAATTCGTATCTTATTTAAGAAAAGAGTTGATTTTATTTTATGCAGTATATTCAATTTTGTATGTAAATGTACTTTTTCATAGTTCATTTTCAAAATTTTTATTAAAATTTAAGTATCTGTCTTTATGTGCAAACATAACTTCCTCAAAGGAATTATAAATTTTGAAATTATATTATTCTAAAACTAATATATTTTTTTAATCTTTGTCTTTACGGAGCCAAGATGTTTAAGGCACTGAACTTCCATTATAAAGAAACGTAGTTCAATCCCTGATGACGGCAAAAGCTCTCCCAGCTTCTGATAAATGGGTAATAGAGTTGTTGGGAAATAAACGCAATAAGTGGAGAATGAAGCTTAAATTACAAATATCTAGTCGTTAGTGACAAAATTTAAGAGTCGTAAAACCGTTTACAAGTCAATGTTCCAAAAGTGGAAGATTGAACAATGAACATACTTTGATTTTAAATCTAATGAGCAATTAAAGTCTGAATCATAATATTTTTCATTAATTTAAAATTTACATTATAAATAATTTTTTTGCATTTCGTTTGTGAGGAGTGAGTTGTTATCGAACATGTCAACCGTCATCTATGAAAAAGGACCCCGACATAGAGTCTAGTTGACATGTCTTATATACTAGTGAATTGTAGTTGTAATTTTGTAGTGGTAGATACGCTACAGTACTCCCCCACCAGAATTATAGCAGTGCTAGAATTCGATACATGGGTACCACTAGTTGCTGTATTTGTGACAGACCGATAGAGCTGGATTAAGGTCACCGGGTTTTGAACATTAGTCATGAGAGTTGTGTCAAAATCATGGTCGTAGTCGCTCCTGTGTTGCCTTTAGCAGTCGGGTATATGCAGGTTGACGTTGTGTGTGATCGAGACGAGACTGTGTAGAAACAATGCGAGGAGGTGGATAATGTAGCAGTCACAAGTAGCTAGTCAACTGTTCAATGTGGATCATCCATCGAAGTAGGCGCTATTGTATAGGTAGGCGTGTTCATATCGAAGTGGGCGTTACTGCCAAGGTAGGCGGGTTCACATCACGTCTGGGTCACCAATGTGAGGAGTGAGTTGTTATCGAACATGTCAACCGTCATCTATGAAAGGGTACCATGACATAGAGTCGAATTAACATGTCTTATATACTAAGGAATTGTAGTTGTAATTTTATAGTGGTAGATACGCTACATAGTTTGATTCTCTTTCTATATGCATAGAATTATTTTATAAATTTTATTCTGTCTGTAAGATAATTTTTGAGAATTGCCAATTTTAACAATATGATTAGAATGCTTGCAGATTTTTAAAGGGCTTATATAACCCTCTGTAAGGAATTAATATCGAAATTTTATTTTAAAATTTGAAAGTCAAAGCTTAGTTTCAAACCTAATAGTACATTTTTAGAACATTGGCGTTTCAGGGGTTTTTATTTTTAGATGCCACGTGAGGCATTGGGTAATGCTGTGTGCATTTTATTATGATGTGTGCATTTTATTATACGTGTATACGTTCAACTTCTCTTGACATGACTTTGCAGGTGACTGAGAACAGAATGACGGGGACAGAATGCATAGAAAGAAGCGGCATGCTATTTTACACTCAGTGTTTTTTTTCTTCTTTTGCTGAAATTAAAACTATTGAAAGGAAATTATTTCTGATAAGATGATAGATTTCTGAGGGGGGGGATGTAATATATTTTTTACTTTGTTCGAAAATAACAGAGTTAAAATTTTACATCAAAGGAATTTTTGAATGTGTTTCTAGGCAGGGAGGACAGAGCTGAAAATCTGCAGGACTATCCAAAAAGGCTAGTTCGGTTAGTGAAATGCCTCCTCATACTACCTCAATACGCATCTAATTCTTTGAGAAATGGTCAAAGATTTTACGAAGAAATATTAACCAATGTTTTCTGATGAGAGGGTATAAATTTGGCATCCTTAAAGGTCCATAATTTATCCTTTTACTGGTCACCCATCAGATGGAATTAATTTAAAATGTCCAAATAAACCTTAAAATTAAAAATCAAACTTTCTAATATTTAAAAAAAATATGATAAAAATTATTATGAAATGTTTAAATTATTTTTTTAAATAAAAGTTTATGCGTCCTTAGAGCCATTTCATTTGATACGAAATTTATTATATGAAAATGAGAGTAAATTATTATGAATGATATATTTATATATGAATCAATGATATTAGATGAAAATATCTAAATGTTTGTGACGAGGTAAATGTTACAATAGAATAAGTAGTTTTTGAGGTGTACAGGTGTAAAAAATACACTTGAGGTATAAAATGTTGCTGTGTTTTTCACCATAAAGAGCCTCATAGATAAACCTCAATTTCAAAATCATTTACATCGCACCTCATAAAATCAATCTGAAGCATAGCTCAGCTATACTTTTACTTGTAAGCGGGTGAAATTATTCACATCTCAAATAAGTTTATTTGCTTAAAGTATAGAAAAATATCATACAACTTTCAAAAAGAACCACACTAAGCCGGTTGCTCTAAGATGAATTTCTGTGAACCTCAAATCAATCTCAAGTGTTAGTAAAACAACTTCACACACTTTCATTATAAAACTCAGGAGTTAAATTTTTTATGGTCACCTTACATCCAGCATAAAAATAAACAATATAGACAGAATTGTTTGTATCTTGTCTCCGGGGAACCACAGGAATTTCACTCGATTTGACTTTGATAAAATTTCAGCTGAGAGAATTTTCAGACAAACAGCAATATCTTTTCAATTTACATCCCAATGGTGTAAACACGAGGGGAAGTAAAAAACAAAATATCTAAATAATGATCCAAAAATAAATCAACGAATGATTTTTTGATTTGTTTTTTTAAATATAT
>NC_092210.1:35280365-35370551 GCF_043381705.1 Parasteatoda tepidariorum | reverse complement strand
AATTATATAATAATAATAATAATAATAATAATAATAATAATAATTTTTGCATTAATTAAATATTTCTCCGATAAAAATGCCGTGGACTAAGAAAATTAATTCTGCCATTTGAATATTATCAAATCTTAAAATAATTACCCTAAATATTGAATAGAAATCTAAATTGAAAGTGGCTAAAGCTTGAACATATATTTAGTTTGTTAATGGAGGCTTAAACTTTCTAATAAATTAAATAAATCAAGTAATAAAGTAACAAAATCAATAAGAATTTGAAAAAATTATCTAAAATCCAAGAGAGGCTATTTAACTCTGCAAATAATTCATTATATGTACGGTTTAAGAGCCTCTCTTTCTCCGACTCATAGTTTGCACCATGGAGAAAAAAAAAGTCAACTTCGTATTAAAGATTTAAAAATATTTGTTACCTCGCACAGTATATAGAAAAATGTTGGAAAAAAAACTGTAATCGCATCGATTTGAAGAAATTTTCTTCTTCGTCAGCTTGTATTCAGAATGTTCAGATATAAATTTTTGTTTGAGCTCAAAAAGGCTATAAGTACAAGGAAATCCTTAACTCATTTTCTATTAGTTTTTTCCTAGTGTACGTTTCAACTGTGTTACTCTATGTCTGCGTATTGCTCTAATAAATATCTTATTCACCGATCCACTGATTGCTGAATTCTATTTCAATGGCAAGAACATTTATGGAAAACATAGTCAATGCAGGAAATTTACTATTAAAGAAATGTTCGAGTTTATGTTTAAAACTGTCTGAACGGTTTTTAACTTACAATTATGAGTTAGCTGATTAAATTTGCGAAACATATAAATTTTTTTGTAGAAATTATCTTAAACATATGAAATTAACGGAATAATGTTAAGGAAATAAGCTTTAAAACATATAAGCAAAATATTTTATCCAAAGATTTTTTAAAATAATAAACTCAGAAGAAAAAATGAAACTGACTGAAAATCGAGAATCAAATTCAAAGTATTGCTAAAATAAGCATGCAACATTAACCAAGCAAAAGTAGTCAAAGTCACCCTGTGGTCGATCTTAACTGATTAAAAATATCAAACAAATGGAGGAATTTTAGATCAAGAAAATAAATTCAAAATCCAAAGCAAAAGACATAGAATCTAACCAGATTTTAGTGAATCAAGTTTCCACTTTACTGCTTTCACTTTTTATTAACACTTCTAAAAAATGCCTCAAAAATTACCTAAAATATCTATATTTCTCACCCACAACGCAACGCTAACAGTTTCATTTAAAATTATGGAACTATACATTGAAATATTTTATTTATTATTGCTTTAAAAAATTTTTGAAAAAATGTCCTTGAAAATGATACATAGCTGGAAGTATCAAAGAAATAATCCAATAAATGAGAAAACAAGGTTGACAACTTAAAGAGATGCTTTTAATCAATTTTAAACACTATCTATTCAAATCTGTTAAAAATTAATAATAAATAAACTAAAGAAACTGAATAGTAAATAAATAAATATGTTTATTTATCACCATGCGCCATATACGGATTCATTAAAACGTAAGAATTTAATTATGTTTATTCATAAACGTTTTTAAAAAAGAGCACAAAAAGTATCTTGCAAAACGATATATGAATGGAAGTTTCAAATAAATAAATATGTATATTTATCACCATGCGCCATATACGGATTCATTAAAACGTAAGAATTTAATTATGTTTATTCATAAACGTTTTTAAAAAAGAGCACAAAAATTATCTTGAAAAACGATATATGAATGGAAGTTTCAAATAAATGATAAAGCAAATGAGAAAAATAAAGTTGACAACCTAAAAAGACGCTCGTAAGCAATTTAAAATGTCATAGATTCAAATCTGTTAAAAAAATTAATAATCAATAAATAAAAAAAACATAAAAAAACTGACTAATAAATACATAAAATAGCTATATTTCTCCCCTACCACGCACCTTATACTCGAACAGTTTCATTAAAAATTAAGAAATTAAGCATTTAATTACATTTATTTATTAACGTTTCTAAAAAATGTAACAAAAATTACCTTGCAAAATGATATATAACTGGAAGTATCAAATAAATGATCCATATCTATTACATTTAAATTAATTCTTTACTTCCGAGAATAAAATGCTTTCATTCAGATTCATAAATTTAAGTTTACTAAGCAACAAGACAGAAATCACCCCTTGAGGTTTATCGAAATACTCCATTTTTTTTTTAAACAGTCCAATTTTTGCTCACAGCGAAATTACTTACGAGTTAAATTGGAAAAATGTATTTATTCCACCCTGATTTTATAAGGTTACAAACATATTTAGTAACTTATTAGTTCACTTGACTGGTAAAAATGCCCGAAGTAAAATATTTTATGTCTTTGGGTAATGAGTTTTGAGAATTAATGCTGATATTTTACTCTTTTTTTTTCCTTAAATAATTGAAAGGTATCATTTGATGCTTAAGTAATAATCTTTATGTGCTTGTGATATTACCGTTGAAAAATTTTCACTTTTTATTTTTTTTTTTAAATTTTTATTTTAATAAAATCTTTGGAGCTACTAGATCAGTGAGTGGCATTTTAATGTGCACTGATTGCCCGAGGGTAAAAATTGCAAAATAGATATTAAATTTCAAACATGAAATAACATTTTATTTCATTTTTAAAGTTTCAAGATTTCAAGTAGTAAATTGAGTAATAAAAATATTTCAGAAAGTTAGTTTCAAATCTCATTAAACAGTAACGTGTAGGAATTTATTTAAAATTGAAAAATTCGCATAAACATTAGTTTCTAAGCAACAATTTTTCTATTTCAAGAAGTTTAATAGATTTTAAAGGAAAGAGATATAACCATGCATGTATAACTAGCTCTAAGACAAAGTTGTAATATCCTTTAACAGGAGAAGAGAGTGAATTACAAAAGTATAAAATATTACTTTTCTATCATTTTATGAATTAAGTCTATAAAATCATATTTTATTTGTTCGTAAAATCGCAATTAATAAATGTTTGTTAAATATGATTTTACTGTTATTTTAATTAAGTTATTTAGTTCAGTTGGAATCTTTATTCCGAGAAATTCGCTCAAAAAAATTTAGATTAATCACATTTTACATTCCATTACTATCATATATAAAAACTGTTTTATATATTATTATATGTTTTGACTTCGAAAATGAAATGTGAAATAAAAATTACAGAAAAGGTGTTTTTAATCGAAGCTATTTAATAAAGTAGAGCATTTTGAAATGTATAATCACGTTCTCTTTAAATTTAACTAATTTTATTGTTTTTATCTCTTTATTAAAACTTAAGTAACATTTTTACTAAAATTCTTAACTTCTTTATTTGAATAAAATTACTCTACTTTTTTTCTTTTTTTAATGTTTATACAGTCGAAACTTTACCTGTATGTGTATTTTTAACCGTCGTTGAACAGCCGACCCAATTTTGAGTCAGCGACTACCAATGTTTCATTCCGTAGCCTTGTAATCTCGAGCCTAATCCAGAAGACAGGGAACTCCTAGATCAAGTATTAGGAGAAATTTACCTTCGTGGAGGACTTTCTGATGGATTAAACTACATTTGCGCTTCATGGAGTGCATAACCATGAAAAACTCACACGGTTTGCCTGACGGCAAGGGGACACATGATCCATGATCTGTCTACCAATGAGGATATTTTACATCAGCACTGTGGTTGTTTCTGACCGGTGGTTGAGAGGAGTTTTAAAGTAGAAAGTTAGGTCCACCATGTCATCTATCATAATGTAGAAGTCTTAAAAATGGTTCTGAAAACTACCAATTAACATAGGCATTAATAGAAAAACTGTTCTAACGAGACGAAAAAATAAAAAAAAAGAAGATGCAGACAATTTCGGAACATCGGGGAGTTAGTTGCTTTTTTGTTGAGATAGTTTTATTTTTATTTTATTGTATCAAGCCGTTAGCTGGGTACGGAATTCGTATCAACCAGCTATGGTTGGGATTCGAACCCGGTACTCTTCATTGAGAGGCAAATACTCTATCCCTGAGCCACCACGGTTCTGTATGAGTATTTGTTGCTTTATAAATAAATTTTGGTTGCATTCAAAAATTAGTATTGAACGAATTATACATAGGTTAATAGATGCAAATAATGCACAGTATAATCTTCCCTTAAACAGGTGGTGAAATGTATAGTGCGTAAAAAAATAAGCAAGCCACCCTGAGTAACTTTAGATCTAATAATCAGATTTTTACGTTCTAGGTTCAATCGTGATTGTTTGTGAGGCTGACCTCCAATATGCTAATTAATTAAAGCAAACAATATTTTAATTTACGGAATCAAGCACTCTCTCTTAATAAACGTACTTTTTCTTCGATTGATTATGATATCTAAACCCAAAAATATAGAAGGTAGCCGCAATGTAGGAAATATAGTCTTAATAGTTTGGCCAGGAGATTGGTCACCTTAGTGTTAATTTTATTTTTCATGTTCCATAATATTTAAAAAAAATAAATTAAGCGAAATGAAACATTTTGCACACAGCTATAAAATTCGTTTCGCCATAATATAATTTCATGAAAAAATAACATTAATTTCATTATTTTATTTAATAACAGCAAAAAAATTCTAATGTATACAAATTTTTAAAAGAATATAATGTTACATGGCGGAAAACAAAATTTTTGCGAAATTTTTCGAATAATCCCACGAAAATTTAAATTTAAAAATACGACTTCTCAAAATTCGAGGACCATATTTCCTGACTGCGGCTACCACCTATATTTTAGGGTCAGAAGTCGAAATTTTTTATAAATAGTATATTTACTCAGAGAAAGAACCTTTTTTGTTTGATTTTGTTATTTAAAATATATTTTGCACTGATGAGCATGTTTGAGATGGTCAACCCTTCAAATTATTAAAATCGAGTCCTAGAACGTTTAGAAGTTATTCAGGGTGAGCCATTAATTTTTTTGAGAGCTCTACCTTGTCCTTGTTTTGCATTAGTTGCATTATAAATTATGTATGGGACAGTCACTGAGCAGGTGTTTTATATTCGATTTGTGACAAACATGGAAAAAAAGTGTTTTTAATTTTTTTCTTAATTTATTTGTTACATGTTCAAACTGAACATGAATATTGTTGCAAATATTTGTCAAATGAATTAAGCATTCTAATTGACATGAATTAAGCATTCTAATTCGATCGATGTGATGTGCGATTTAGAGTGAGATTTTTATTTAACCACGGACAGCTTAATTTTATAATATATTAAAGCAAATTATTTTGTTGATTATGATAACTAAGACTTGAGACTTAAATTAAGAATAAAAAATTGATACACTATCAATTACGTCGAAACATCGATTACGTCAATAAACTATAATTTTAAGATACAATATTAGATGTGCTTAGAAGCACGTGACTTGTTTTTCCTCCAATCAAGTAAAATAATATTTGTTCAGTGTCTTAGTGAAAAAATCCCTTATTTCAAACTGGTAACATAATATACCTCTAAACTAAAAATGGAAATCTTTTGGAGGTTTTTTGGATTAAAAGAAGATTTATTATTAGAAATATAGTGCAATAATTAATTCCAAGTTATTTCCAAGTAATTCCGTGTAAGAAAAAAAATCGTAATAAACATTTTTATTTGTGGTATTATATTTCCGGATTCATTTCTTAAGAGTGTTATGCTATTTACTGATTTATCATGAGAGTTAATTATTATTTCATTTGGTAAAAAAAAACAAGTAATGCTGCTGTATAATTTACATTTCTTCGTAAATTGGGATAAAAGCCAGGAAAAAATTAAATTACTTTAAAAATGAAAAGCTTACTACAATTCTATTAACTGCGAATTCCAATTAAGGATCGCATCACAAGAAAATCTACGTAGTCTCTGTTTTTGGAATTGAACCAATTTTTCAGAACTGCTTAATAAAACAAATTTTAAAGTTAAATTCAGTAAATGAAGTTATCTACAGTTACATTTGATCTTACTCGGAAGTTACTGAAAGGGAAGTAACATAATAATGCATTTTCTTAATTCTTCATGTTTTCTGATTTTTTTTATTACGTTAAATACACTATATTTTGAATACGTTTTTATTAAAGATATCATATGTATTCTTTCAAAATATATATTAATCTATTATTATTTCCTGGAACATGAAGGTTTCTTTATTTGTTACGTCCTTTCGGAATTTTATTTATCAATATTAAAATGTAAAATCTGTATTACTCAAATTTGCTTTTATTATAGATTAAAAATAGATATTTTATGGGTAATAATAGATTAATATTATCTATGGGTAATAATAGATATAAAATAGGTATTTTAATAGGTAATACGCCCAAAGTTTAGCAATAAATTTTTAACTTGGAAAAATTACTTTGGTCATTATATGAAATAATTGCTCAAAATTTTGTCAACCTAGTTTAAATATTATTGAAATTATGAAAATTTTAATAAAAGAATTTATTACGTTTTCATACTATAACTGAAGAAATGTTTAATAAAACTAAACAAAAGTTCTAAAGTAAATTTTACTTATTAGTAAAAATATCATTTCAAAACTAAAAATAATTCATAAAAAATTGCTCAAGATATGAGCCTTTAAAGGTAATCCTTTCATACTGCCATGTACGGAAAACATGTAAAAAAAATTCATATATTTTTTAATCGCATTTTGTGTTACAGCTTTGGATCTTATGTTTTAATTAATTTAAAAGTGAAACGAAATGATATAGAAGATGGTAAGTTATAAATGTAAATAAATAAATTTAATTGGAAAAAAAAGCTTGAAAATTTTACCTTAAGCAGAATTTTTCAAACTGAATAAAAACAAAAGATTAAGAAAAAATATTACTAAAATTTATGAAGTAATAAATTACGAAATTAAAAGATTAAAAAATAACGTCAAAGATTGAAGATTAAATAAATTAATTTTTTTATTTAAAGAATAATGCATTCTATGCATTAATCTCAAAAAAACATTTTTTAAATATGAAAGTTTGGCATGCATTTGCATGAACATTTTAGAAATGTAGTGTGTCCCAAATTGGCAGTCCTTAACTTTTTTTAGATACTTAGGCAAAAATTGTAGATATTAGAGAGCGAAAATGACCATTTAAGCAAAAGAGAAGCAAACATTTCATTGAAATATTAAGTAGAATAACTTATTTGGGACGAAACAAGGAAACCTGTTTGTTTGAAGGGAAAAGGGGAAATATGATGGATGCTTCCAAATTTTACCAGGAAATTTTTATTATTTTATTTTTTTGATCCACAATAATTATTTTTTATAGTTATTTTTTAAGTTATTTGAAAGAGCCATGAATTAAAAATATTCATTTTATATTTTAAACTGGAAGCGTTAAGGGCGAAAAATGACTATCCCTCTAATATATAAATAAAATAAGGTATTACTTGATTAAAAACTTCATTCGTTTCAAAAATATGTAAATAGGAAATGACAGCTGACATGCTTTAAGAGCTCAAAAACAGGCACCATTACAACAGGTCTTGTGTGGACGACTGAGTGACGTCACCTAAGTGTCAATATCAGACCACAATAAGACATATAACTGTCACAGTAACGTCATCGTCTGACAAAAATGTGACAGATTCACGTCTCAGCTTAGTCACAAGGTGACCCTATTTTAACGTAAGTGTCGCAATTTGACTCTGTAGAGATGTGAATAAGTCTCATCTTTAATGCATGAAGATCCTCTTGAGACGTGAATATGCTACATCTTCGTCACAGGGGAACCCTGTTGAGACGGGGATGGGTCACATCTTCGTCACAGGGGAACCCTGTTGAGACGTGAATAGGTCACATCTTCGTCGTCACTTCGTGACTCAGTAGAGATGTAAATATGTCACATCTTTATCACAAGGTGACGACACTGATAGTCAGATAATTATCTGACTGTGGTATCGTGTGGACGTCTCGGGGAATACGAAATGTGACGTCCCCAATGGCGGGCATATCAACCTCTTTAGACACACGCATCGACGTTGCAGAAGTCACATGTGACTTCACAAGCGAGTCTCCCTGTCTGTCGCATTTTTGTGGGAATCTGATAGTGGTGTTATTTGGGTGATAGTATTTTGGTCATTTACCGAATATTCAGTCATCTACTAATAACTCAATTTCAACCTTGATTTAGTTGATGCATTCATACTGTTCCTGTTAAAAATATTTAGTTAATAATACATAGTACAGGTATTTTTTAGTAGTTCTTAATTATTTTATCCCTAACAAAAATATACAGTTCTGGAATATTAAAATATTTTATCAGAAAAAGCTTTGAATTATTTCTTATAGTGCATTCTTACTGACTTATAAATATTAGTTGGTAAGTTGTTATCTGTTTAAATTAGTGTCAGCATTTAGCCGGGAAGATACCTATTCCTTCCAAGATACAGGAAGAAAGTGGAAAGTGAAAACCTTTACGAAATGGAACAAAAAATGACCAAATATGTTTGTTGTACAATTATATTTAATAGATAGTTGAAAAAAAAATATTTTGAAAATTATGATTTTTTAAATTTTTTCGACTGTTTTTTAAAAATTAAAAATAGTAATTCTGCTTTTATTAATTGTCTTTTTATTAGAGCAAACTGATGTATTTTTTTTTAGATATAAAGTACTAATTTTCTCCAATAAATTTTTAATATTAGTAAACCATATGCTGAATACTGTAAAGCTAACAAAATGCAGGAAAAAAACGTTGCTATAACATTTAAATTTAAAACTTACAAGTTTTATTTAAAGTTAATACTCTAGAATTAAAAATGCATTTTAAAATTTTCATTCGCAATATGATATTTTGATTAATTTTAATTCTCATTCGCAATTTTCATGGATTTCAATTTAAATATTAAAAAGCTTTAAAATTTCGTACAACTTAATTTTCATAAAATTGTACGTAATTAATCATCGATTAAAATATCTAGAACATCAATAAATATTATGATTCAAAATAGAAAATAGAACTAAAAAAATAATAAATTTTAACAAGAAATTAGTATTTATAAAGTTCTAGCATATTTTCTTTTCTAAAAACTGATTGTAAAAAGATACAAATTGCAAACAGTTATTTTGATATACAGGGACAGATAAGTCTACTTACTACTGCATTTACCAGTTTGTACTAGCATAGATCATTTTAAAAAATCTGAAATTATAATGCTAAAAATTTTCTTTCTTACAATAATATTAAATAAATAATTGCGTATTAAAGAGAATAGTAAATTTAGGCATAAAAATATTTTTTTTCTTTATCCAGTAAACATTTACAAAATCATGATTTTGAATTAAAATAATGTCAACTATTTATTTAAGTATTTAGTTAAAAAAAAAAGTCTAAAATTCTAAAAATTGATCAAAAACATTAATTACAAAATCAATCAATCTAAATCGGAAAATAAAAACCATAAAACAATGCTGTTGATTGGGTTGAATTATTATAAAAATTAAGTGAAAGCTAGAAAAATAATATCAAAATAAATTAACATGGACTCAGTAATCTAAAATAAACACCCAAAAAGTATTTGAAGACAAAAGAACATTTAAACAAAGAAATTAAATTGGCTTAGAGCAATCGAAGGTGAACAATATAAGTTAACTTAAATCATATGGGTTTTCTAAAATCATCAACATTGAAGCCCTAACTTATCCTAAATAACCTTAAATAACTAATACTAATTCATTCTCTAATATAAGAGCTTATATGCCAAGAAGCAAAATAAGCAGGGCTCACCTTTTTAATAACCACTACGAAGGCTCAAAACTTCATAAAATCACAGACTTGGAATACATAAAACTTCGAAAGAAAAAAATCCAATATCTGTGAACCAAACCATAAAAGAATAAAAGTTTGTTAGACTTTAATTACAAAATTCCTAAAATGTAATCACCTTTTGAAACATTAAATTTTTAAGGGTATCATCGTTCCTAAAATTATCATATGAGTTCTTCTTTTAGACATTCAAGCGAACAATGTCAGAATGGGCTACCATTTTTAAAGATGCGGCATAGGTTATCCTGTCGTTCATCCATTTTCACCAAATAATTCATATCAACTAAGCAACTAAACATCGTCAAAAATCAAAAGCAAACAAATAACATTTAATAAAAGTTTAAAAAAAAAAGGTTTTATAAAGTAAAATCATGTATATTCGTTTTTGTCGGATTTAACATAATTTAATGAATTTTAAACTTCTAATGTTTCTTTTAAGGATGAATATTGGCCTCTAAATTTAATATTGACTGTCTAAATTTAAGACACTCATTAGACAAAAAAATAAATAAAAGTGCTTAAAAATGGCAACCGCTGTGGTTTCTGTTTGGTTTAAAATCGTTTGCTTTTTGCAAACAAATGTCAATGAGATGCTTATTCTCTTGAACGATTTTCGCCTATCACCGATATTTGCATTTACATTTTTATGAGTTGTAAAATTAATCAAGGCAATAAGCGGTTAATCAAAAGATCAAAGTTGCAACTAAGATTCAAAAAAGAATCTCAGCGACTTTTGTTCCTGAAAAGATAGGCGTGACTACCAACTGACAAAAGTCACAAGAAATAGTCAGGAGAACTCTTATGAGATATCACAAAATAAAGTAACATCAAAGTCCCCTTATGACTTCATTGAGGCAGTTTAAAATAGTCTCGCTTGTGACTGACTGCTGTGACCATTTTTGACATTTAAATGACGTCATTGTGTTAGTCTCTGCTATCTGGATATTTTCAAGACTTGCCAAACGTGAATAAGAAGTAAACGAAAAAATAAGGGTGAGAAACAAAACTAGAAAAACTACAGTAGCCGAGAGAGAAAAAAAATAGGTTTTAACTGTCCTACAGTTTTTTTTGTCTATAATTTTATTTTGCAATAAAAATTTCTCCATTAAATGTCAATTTCAAAAATGTACATAATGCAGAATACTGGCTTAGCGTGAATTAGTTTAAAATGATTACAGAGTAAACCGTTTTACTAAGAAAGAGCTCGAAAGACATCAGTTATACCTCTAAAACAAATGCGAAAATAAATAACCATTCTTTGTTGAATATCTATTTGAGAGAACATAAAACAGATCTTACGACATCATCTGCGAACTCTCAAAATAAACCTAGTTAATAATTCTTTTTAATTTCCAAGAGTAGTTTTAGTCTTTCTGACGTTTTACATTTGCTGAAAAATTATTTGGTTACTTGAATATGCGAGTTCATCTTAACACGCAAAAAGGGAAACTGATAAAATGTTTTAAATCCAATTGTTTCAGTTTTTTATTTTCTTTCCGTTTCCTTAGAATGAATAATTAAAAGCCTTAAAAAAGAAGCCGTAAGATTTTTTATGTTGGTTTTTTCAAGTCTAGTTCTGAAACGCAATTGTTCACGAAAAATGAAAAGATAGCTTTAAACGTTACCGGAGAAAAGAAGATAATATAATGAAACTATTACTTTTTTTACTCGTAATTGTGCCTTTTTATTCAGCATTAAATCATGCAAAACAATTTTATTTCTCGCGATAATTGTCGGTTATGAGTTTGCTTAAAAAGCAACCTCTACTTCTCACGCTTTAAATTCCAAGTCTTGGATGAGAGAAGTATTATTTAAATACATACTTTTTTATGATAATTACTGGTTAAAGACTTATTTATATTCCTTGGTATGCTAATTGAATTAATCTGAATCGATCATTTAAGGTATTTTTAAGTTTTAAATAAAAGGATATTATAACTTCTATTTTACTCTTTTTTTTCTCATTTGAAGATTTTATTTTGTGAGATGAATTATAAATAATATATTTTTAGTTAAGAAACAGAATTTTCTACCTAAATACTATTGCTATGTAATAAAGTAAGATAAAATCTTACAAATATGTGATGAATATTTAAATTTCTCTCAAAATTACACATCTTCTTTATAAATGTATTAAAACCTATAATATATCTTATAATTCAGAAAGAGGCATTTATATTAAATGTTTCCAATAAATTATTCCTGTATTTCAATCTGCATTTAGTTTTAAAATGCCGAATTGTGTTTAACTAATACCGATTTTTAATATTTACTATATATATATATATATATATATGTATAAAAAATACAAGAAAACACGAAGAAAGTTAAGAGAAGCAATAAGTTTCATTTATTGCGCTTAAGCTGCAAGTAAACAGAACTCATTAGATAAGTTCAAAATGAAGATAAAACAAAGAAAAATTATAGACATATGGAAAAAGGGGGAAAATAATAAGTAAAAAAATAACAAACAACAGTTTAAAAAAAAAAAAGGTCTTCTTTCTTTTCTTCTTTCCTTTTTTTCCGGTATTTCTAAATAAAATTTCATCCTTTATATACATATATATATATATAATTCTACCTATGTGACCAAAAATAAAAGTTATATAAATATATAAACAAATATGTAGCTATTTGAATATCAATTAAATAGCCTAGTTAGGATGCTTATATAACTATTATTTTTGGTACGAAATTATCGCGTTTGTTTGGAATTTCTTTCGTTAATTCAATTTGGACGTTAATTCAATCTTCTCCGAAATTCATCTGATAGAAGTCTGAATCTTTGTTTAAACTTTAACTTGACTGGCGAACTTATATGCAGGCATTTTTTTTCTTCAAAAAATGTGTTTTTAGATCACAAAAATGTGTTTTTAGATCTTTGAAGTAATGGTCTTTCATCCATAGTCTTACATCTTAAGAAATTATCGCAAAAAGCATTTTTTACTTTATCAATTAAATTTAATAATTAAAGCTCGGCTATTTCACTCTACATTATGAGAAAAAGTATTCTGAGAATATTTAATTCATTTCATCGGTCTGCACCGTCATTGCTTTTCAGAGCATTTTTAACGGCGGCTAATTACTTAACAATTTGCAAAGTTAAAAAAAATCAAAGATATTTTTCGTAGCTATTTCTTAGGTAGTTTTGAATTATTTTTAAAAAATGTACAAAAGCACGCTAAAAAAAAATTTTAAACTTTAGCTGATGAGCAATCCTCAATATCAGATATGGAAACACTTCCCAACTCACAGATAATTTTTCCTGAATTTCTGTTTTTCCGCTTTTTAAATCTGTCTAATCTACCTTTCGAGCACATAAAAGTAGTCTTATAAAATCGCTTAGCAAATTAATCGACATTTATCCAGATACTGGAAGATTGCGGCTTCTTCGATTGGTGAACCACATCAGTAATGTTTCTTCAACATCCAAACATCCATGTGATCTGCTTTTCTCAATTTTTTTCTGCCATCTAAATATTTTTCAGGAGCAGTAATTTATTAATTGCCCATTTTTCCATGCGTTGCAAACTGCAGATTTTGATAGTTTATATTCCCTGAAAATATCAGCTTGATTCCATCCATTTTGAATTTTTTTGATCATGCCCATTTTATCAACGAAGAACGTTTTACCTTTGCTGCTCACCATAGTTAAATTTGAGATACTTGTTTGCGGGATTTCTTAAACTGAACTGAGAGCAAAAAGAGTTGAAATGAGGGCCTTATGAGCACACATTAGTGACCAACCCTTTGACCAATAATGAATAATTACTAATTCCCTCTGACTCAAATGCATATTGATGAAATGCATATTGAAAACTTACAGGTGCATCATTTGCCTGGGTTGGAAACATCTGCTTGGTTTGTTTAGGGATGGGAAAGTTAGAAAAAAGAAGCAAACAAGAAAAAATGCTCATCGCTACATTCCCCTCCATAGATAGATTTAAAAATCAGTATATGTATTAATTTTAAAGTAGAAATTTCAAAATTATTACAAAAAAATAAAGAAAAAATCAGTCGAAGACAGAAAAAAGTTCATTATATCGAATTTTGTCACTTTTTTGGTTCACTATATCCACAAAATGTAACATCATACATGTATAGAAAGGCATGGGACGAAACATTTCGTTCACTATATCCGGGAGTTCACTATAAACCGTGTTCACTATAGCGGGGTTTGACCCTTTTTAATTTAAAGTTACAACACTTTCTACAGTATTTTTATTATTTTTGTCTATATTTATCTTTATCACTATAACTTTTATTATTTACGAATATTATTTAAAATTATTTCGTATAGCAGCTATTCGTTCAAAAGTACGTTCTATTGTTGTTTGNATTTAACCAGTTGAAAACAATTCTGACAAAGTAAATATTTGTAATAGTTGTCAGAATTAAACCAATAAACGCAGGTAATTTTGTTAGTGTATAGTTATTTTAATTAAACAATGAATTATTTTTTAATTAGATTATGAATAAAGAGGCTGTGCTTTTAAAAGGTGTAGGCTTGTTTTTACAATAAAGACAAATATTGTGCATCAAAGTGCCAGCAGGGCGGGCCAATGTTTAGGGAGAACATAGTATATATATATATATATATATAAAATTTAATGAGGGAAAACAGGATTTTGCATGTTTTTTGCTTTAAAAACACATATATTACTAATCTTTATTCGTCCTAACTGATAATAAAACCAGTTACGAAGATGAGACACATACATGCTTATGAATTATTTTAAGAAATAAATTTAAAAAATATTTAGTTAAACATTATTTGTTTCAAATCTTTATTTTTTATTCTAATAAGTTAATAGATTAACTGCATCTTTCACGTTATTATCAGATGCATATAGATAAATATATTAAAGCGTAAATAACGACTTTAAAAATAATCTGCGTACGTTTCTCTATTCCTGAGGGGGGAAATATTATTCATCATAATCCAATAAACACACTGAGAAAATTTCCATGATAAATGACAATAGTCCAAAAAAACAATATGATCTGCTTCACAAATAATTTTCAATGTTTCGATTAAAACTATCTCTGAAACATTTTTTTCTAAATTTATTTTAATTATACAAATATAAATTTATTTATTTTTGCCCAGTAAATATTTATTAGAAAATTATTTTACTTTCGGAAAAAAAATTATTTGCTAATTTATATTTTCTAATTAAATAAACATTACTTGAAAATTAAAGAATGCTGAATAAAGCAAAAGAAATAAAAAAAAATGCTTGAAAAAAAATTCGAAAATGAGAAATAAAGCAGTTGAAAAGAATCCTAATTATTTTTAATTTATATTCTAAATGTTTACTTACATTTTACTTAGTGAATATCAAAGATGAGAGGTTATTCATGCAGTATTCCATATTTGTTTTGCTACACACAGCTAACATATATTTTTCTTTAAGAAAAGAAAAAAGCTTATGTTTTTTCTTACTAAAGTACCTAATATAAACAACTGGGCCATACAGTTTGGGGAGCCACGCAAGCACAAATGTCCAAATATTTTACCGCATGCAAGATTTTTTTGAAGCTTTATATTATTTGTTCTACTTATTTTTGAATAATTATAGATCATAAGTATTAGTGTTATTTCGTATGTTTTGGGCCAAAATATCATAAATTAATATCAGTTTTGTTCCTATCACATTGAAAATTTTTCATATTCAGTCAATAAATATTATTTCAAAACATTTCAAGAATGTATACTGTACAATGAAAAACATTAACAGAAAAATACCCTCATTTGCTTGAAATTTCTTCCATTAACTCAATCCTAGGGGATAATTTTTTTCCTCAATTCATCCAAAAGAAGTCTAAATCTTTGTATAATTTTAACTTGACTGGAGGACTTATGCTCTTTTAGATCAAAAATTTAATTCGTGAAATTATGTTTGATCTATTTCTTCTCATCTTTGAAATAAACTTCTTTGACTTACAGTCTTATATCTTCAATATTTTTAGGATTTCTTTTTACTTTATCAATTAAATTTAATAATTAAAACTTTTACTACTACACTCTACATTATGAGAAAAAGTATTTTGAAAATATTTAATTATATTTCATCGGTATATTATTTTCTTGCGGATCGTTTTTTTCTTTCCTCAATGGCAGCTAATTGCTTAACAATCTGCCACAAAAAAAATAAATTTTTCGCCGCATTTCTATCGTAATTTCAAATCATTTTAAGAAATATACAATTACCATTCCAATCCATTTAGAAATACTATATGACAGTTTTAATTCAAATTTTTAGTGCTGCTGTTTCTAATGGCACTTGCTCATGCGGAGCTCACTTACCATTGGACTTCTCGGAATTAAGTCAGGAAGGTGCGCCTTTAGTTTGACTAGAGAAGCACCGCAAGGGTGAAAGTGCACCTTGGCTCAACCCACCGATATAACAGCACCACTCGTGAGGCCACTTCCCATGGTACTCCTCAGTGAACGATTTCAGGACTTTCGCTTCCACATATTTTATGAACAAGTATATCGCTTGTACTCGATGTGTCTAGATGGAGTCGAGGATTGACCTTCGGGCCGGAGTCCGATTTTCTAACTACAAGGCTACCATGGCCCAATTTATGTAAAATAAAGGACAACCATAAGAAAAACTCTATCTACGAGCCCCATAGTGACTTATCCACTTAACCAATCTAAATTAAGTTTCAGGCAGTGTTGGTTGAATGTATGCGTTCGAGTTTATGAACACTTCTATCGGTTACAATTAAAAGAGACATCACTATTTTATTTACAAAAATATGATGTTCGCAATAAAACTTAAATAAAATAGTGTTTAAATGATATTTTAAGCATAAAAAACAGTAGTTCAATCAGAGATAAATGGATAAAAAAACAGCATTTACATTTCTCTGCTTTCTTTCCGTTAATAGAAATGTATCCCGTTTATGTTACGTTAACCGTAATGCGAACCTAATTTCCTATCCTTTAGCACGACTACTTTCTCTTGGGAAAGTTTCACGCATGCGCTAAAACAAAAAGTTGCACAGAATTTAAGTTAAACTACGTGGAACGAACCGATATCTTGGTGAATTCAATAAAGCTGAATCTCTGATGGGTCAAGAAGATGTAAAATATTATTTCGTTCATCCTTGCCAATTATCACTGTTTCACAATCAAAATATATAGTTCCAACTCTAATTGATATTTTTTTCAGGGAAATGGATGCTCAAATTTCGAAAATTGCTCATGAGACACGCATTGTTATTTATGTTCAAAATTTCTAAAGAATACCTTAAAGTAACTCTACTTGAAATTTCGTTTCGATTGGTCATGCAAGCAATCCACTTTTTGTGTTTATATGTACGAAAACAATTTTCTATCATTTCGTACGTAACGACTAAATATAATGTTCTGAAAACCAAGTGGTTGCGAAAAGTCAAATTTTTTTTTCTCTAAACCTTATCATGTCAAATTTTTTAACAATCTTTTAACAAAATGAGATAAAAAAAATTGTAGACCCCCAAAAAATTACTCTAGCGAAGCGTGTTGAACCTCATTCGAGTTAGAGATAATCAAATAGTTCAAAAGCAACAAAGAAAATTTCTCAATCGCTTGCAGTTAGGCTTCTAATTCAGATGTCAAGTAAGCTTAATTAGGTTACAAAGACAAAGTTTAAATGAAGCACCGAGGAAAAATAAAATTGTTGGTAGCCCCCAAGTTACGTAATTAGATAGAAACATCCCCTTCTCCAACAGATAATTGTACTAACATGCCAAGGCATGCTACTTTCGCCAACTTTTGACTTCTTGAGTTTATTTTCGATGTTTGAGTACAGCTTAGTGATTCGACGGAAACTCGCTAGGAAAAAGATCGCCGGTCGTTAGTTACCTTTTAAAAGTAGTTTTAAGTTTGCAGGGTTGAATTTTTTTGTACCTTTCATTTCGGAAGGTTTAGAGAACCTCTAAATGAAAAATGAATGAGTTCTTCAGAGTTTCAACTGCTGTCGCTTTTAGAGGACCTTCCATGTTATAGAGCTTTTTTTTTCTTCCTTTTTATGTGCTTCGAACATTTGTAAGAGTAATGATAATTAGGTATTGATGAGTGTTTCGATTAAAGTCGTTTAGCCTTTTTTCACTGATTTTTTATTATTATTTTAAATGACTGCGCCATACTGTCATTAATATCTGTTGGGTGTAAATGTATATCTGGAAACCCCATTTAATTGCACTTTAAATAGAAGATAAAAAATGAAAAAATGATGAAAATATGTTAAAATTCATTTAGAATATGCATGATACAAATTATTGCAATATTTTAATAGTTATTGCAAATCATTGCAATTATTAATAGTTAGTACAAAAACAAATTACACGTAAGTATAAAAGTATGAGACAAACAAAAATAATTCTTATTCAAATAAAAATAACTCTGCTTATTATTTAATAAATCAAAATACCCTTGAAATGGAAACGAAATTAAAAGTACAATTCAAATTAGTAAAATGCATGCATTGTTTTTTTTTCAAGCACTTATATCAAAAGTATTAGAATAAAAAATATTTTCTACGTATTGCAAAATGAGTTGCAAGGCTAACAACCAATATAATGTATTTTAAACGATACTTTTTACTGCAAAAATAAATTTCACCAAAACTGTTTAAAAGAAAAGGGCTGAAAAATGAATTCCCTAATGATTGAATTTTCAAGTGCTGGAACTCAATCCCAATATTTTGACAGCATAACCTTAAATATGTAAATTAATTACTTAAGCTGAAAAAGCTGTACAAGCAAAAACTAAGTTTTAGTTGTAAAAGTTACTATACTAACTACAACTTCTTAAAAATAAAGTAAAATAGTTTTTCTGCTAGTATATTTTATACACATTTCTATTCGTCTTATTCAAAAATCATGTATAATTTTTTGAAACAAAAAAATTAAACTAGGTTTAATTATATTTTCAATAAGTATAAATAGAAGTATCAGACAAACAAAATAACAAAATATCAAGCAATATATAAAGAATAAATCATTATAGCTAGAAATCATCCATAATAGCTTAATTGATAAACAACAGAAGAGACCCGAGTTTTTGAATGGATGAGTGTGATAAAAAATATAATTTAAAAGTGGATTATTAAACTCCGTTCGCAGTTCCTACAGCACTACATATAAAAAAACGAAAAGGAAATAAATTACAGCCATTTTTAAGGAGAAAAACATTTTTACGACATGCATGTTACTGTAAAAGTCTACAAACTCTGCAACTTTTTAAAAACCAACCAATAACCATTATTTCTGCAAGTAAAGGTCACACTCTTTTCACTTCATCTTATTCAAAAGAAATGCACGCCACCTTTAAAATTACAAAATGCAACTTTAAATTTTTAATTTAATTTCTTTTTCAGTAAGTAGAAAAAAATATTAGACCAACAATGGAATTGATTATAAATGTTTTATAAAAATCATCATTACAACTAAAACAATCAATAATAGTAGGGATGCAAATTTTTGAAATAATAAGTCCGATTATTGAAGCAAATTCTTTAAACAGCTATTCCAGCAAGAAAAGAAATATAATACAACATCTTTTTTGGTATGGAAAACCAATTTAAAGACGTTCTTCTTACTGTAAAAGTACAATTCTTCATTTTCTAAAAATTATTAAATGTCTGTTTTCCTCATGTTTCTCTTTATCTTATTCAAAAGGAGTGTATGCCTGTGCCTAAAATAAAAAATTACAACCCAATTACAGATACTTTTTCTTTTCAATAAGTAGAAACAAAATTATTCAACAAACAATAGAATAAATCATAACAGTTAGTCAGTTAATCATTAAGTCTAAACCAGTTTATAACACCAGGGTGGAAGGATGAGTCGAATTAAAAAAAGTTACTGTTGGTTATTAAAGCTAACTCCTTTTACGGTGTATACAGAACTATATTTAAAAAATATATAAAAAAAACTATATGACAGTCTTTTTTCAATGAGAAAAAATGCTACCGTAAAAGTATGTAAAAGTAAAAACATGCTACCGTAAAAGTAAAAACAAGGCATGCTACTGTGAAAGTAAAAACTCTATAACTCAAAAACAAATCAATAACATTTATTTCTGCTAGGAAGCGTAACACGTGCTTCTCTTCATCTGATTCGAAAGGAGGGCATGACACTTTTTAAAATAGGAAATGTAACTTAATTTCAAATTTTTTTTCTTCAAAAAGTAGAGGGAAAAAAATATTAAACCACCAATTTAATTCGTTATAAAAGTTATACAAGAACCATCATAGCAGCTAAACCAATCAATTACAGTAGGAACACGAATTCTAAAGTGGTAAGCCTAATTCAATATTAAAAAAAAAAAACAGTGAGTAATTAAAGCAAACACCTTTTCAATTATTACAGAAATTTATTTTAAAAAAATGAAAAATAACATATAACAGATTTATTTTTAACTAGAAAAAAACTATTTTCTGAAGCATGTATGTTACTGTAAAATTACAAATTTCACGAGTTCTTAAAAAAATAAATAAATTTATTTTTTTGCTACACACGTTTTTATATCTTATTCAAAAAGAATACATGCCACTTGCAATGCATGAATAAAGAAAATGTAACTTAATTTCAAATAATTTTTCAATAAGTAGAAAAAAAACTTATTAGATCAACAATCGAATTGATTATAGAAGTTATACAAAAACTATCATTAAACAGTAAGCCAATAAATAACAGTAGGGACACGAATTTTTGAAAGGTTGAGTCTGATGCACAAAGAAGGTTGCAGTCTGACACATTAAACAAATTACCTATACATTCCAACACGCGATTCTCCTCATTTTCCATCAGTTTACTGTCACATTTGCATCAATTAATTAACATAATGTACCCATTGCTTAATTCCCTAGAGAGTCACTTATTCGCACGGTACCACACTGCATTATTCATAATTATTGGCCAAACCCTCTATACACAGTTCTGCCATCATTTCGAATCTCACGTGAGGTGGGGGTGCGCGTAACACGAGTAGCACACAGTGAAGAGATTTGATTAAATTCGTTATGAACCCTTCCAGCAAAAGGAAAAGGAATAGTTGCGGATACTCCTTAGTTGCTGTTTCATGTTGAAAGTGGAGGTGGGAACATCTGTGACGTATATATAATGTGCCAAACCTTAATGGTAGTTATAGAGTGAAGTCAAAATATTCGGAAACTGGTCGTTGGCAATCCGGTAAATAATTGAAGATCGGACACGATATGATATTCTCCCTAACACCCATGACTCATATTCATTTCATTTCGGACGCGATTTATCGCTTAGAAAAGCACCTGCGAGTTCAATGTAATATGCAAATGTTTCGCATTTTACCACAAACCTCCTGCGGTGAAGTTTATTGGAAGCGAAAAGAGCTGTAGTAGTCGATTTAAATAACTCAAACTGGAAAATGTCATTACTGGCCAAAAATGATTTATGAGTGCTTTAAAGTATGTGTCAGCGAATGTAGTGTCTTGATCACTTTATCAGATTCTCAATAAGAATGAAATAGAGAAATATATTTGCATTAGCATAAACATCACCTTGCATTCGCAAACACTGTCGAACTTAAAGACTGATGATTATTTTTTCACATTACAATCAAAATTCATCTAAAAAAAAAAAACATTTTTATAATATTATTCTCAACTGCAGCAGGATTTATGACTGTTCACATAAATTATGTTTTTTTTCCCAGGATGCTAATTAATAATGTATGAAACCTGTAAATAAATTAACTTTTTTACTCTACAAACCTATAAAATAATAGCATAAATTATATGGTATCTTAAAGAATTAGCAGCATAATTCAATTGTCAGCCATATTAATTTTTAATAAGAAAAAAAAATGTTTGTTAGAAAAGAATTAATTATTGAAATATTATGGAAGTTGAAATAAAAATAAATAAATCAGTTTCATTTTCAGTATCAGTTTATATATCATATTAATTGTTGATGAATGTATTAGATGAAAACAAAATTTTCTAACACATACCAGGTTTTTATTGTACAGAGAGCCAGCCGGCCTGTGTAGGGAGCGGGGAACTTTGCATCAGAAAGGTCCTGAGTTGGAATCCCGTGCAAGGCATGGATGTTTCTTTCTCTCTCTCTGTGTTCTACGTCCTTTCTTCTTTGTGTGTGAATGTGACCCGCCCTATAAACGGGTTGTGGTTGTGTGAATGGCGTGGCAGAAGTCGAATTCCTGGCCATAGATGGCGCCACTGAAAACAGGAACAATCGCACCCGCTCTGCCTAAACAGGCATACGACAAAAAAAGAGGAAAAAATACTGTACAGAGTGTTTTATGTGGTAAAATGATATGAATTTTGAACAACAGGAGCTTGAAATCACGTTTTCAATTTGTTGTCCAACAGTTACCATGACTTCTGGCTGCTTTGGTAGACTTTTGAGTCTTTGATTTCTGTCTGGGCGACTTCTAGCCACGCAGATTTTTAAAGCATCAAATCTACCAAAGACATGTAAAAGTGTTTGATGCTCCATTATAGAGTGCACTGTTTTTAAAGGTTGGACTTATTTAGAATAAAGGCCACTTATACACAAAAACTAAAGAAAGTTTTTATTTATAGTGTTACATGAATTAATTCGTTGTTTGATAAATTACATATTACAAGCATTTGTGTTTCAAATTTGAAGTCATTCATAATTCTCTTCTTTTAAAGTCATTAAACAATGCTCTTGAATTAATTAACTTGATTTACTGAAATCATTTTATATTTTGAACATTTCAATATATTTTGTTAATGGTTTTTCATGCTAGGTATTTTTCTAAAGTTTGGAAATACGTTTTTATTTTGAAACTTTGGTACCTCTGTTAGCTTGAATTTCATATCTAGCACACTGTGTACCATTTGTTACGTTGCGTAATTTGTAATGTACCATTTGTTACCATTTGTCACGTTGATATCTAAAAGCTTTTATAAATTTTAAGTAGATACTATAGAAATTAAAGAGAGTATAGGATGTTAATTCCGTAAGTTTGAGGATGACAGACATTTCATATACATTTCGTATTTACACACTCATTCATTGTAACAAACCTACTGACTGCAATATCTGAATACTATATTTTAGGTCGGATTAAGTAATCCCTAACTTGGAAATTTACGGTAAAATTTAAAACATTGTATTGCGGAACTTGAAATTCTTCCACCTTGTTCAATTACTTTCGAAACTGATTAAAATTCTTAGATAATTTCATGAATGTTAGAGTCAATAAAAAAAAATATGCTTTATATGTGCGAGCTGTGTTGTTTTACGTAATTTCGGTTGCGTGAAATACAAATAATTCATTATTTGAAGGAATACAAAAATTTTTTTTTATTTAATATATCAAGCAATGCCCTCCACAATGTTAATCAAGAAATCTCAAAACTTTAAAGAATGAAATTATTGAAATACAACTAAACAACTTAGAGTTCTAAATTAACGTTTATGCGCGTTAAAAGAAGAGAGTTCATTAGTTGAAAGCACTCTCTAACTAGAGATAAGATGGATGCACGATTAAAGTCTACCTTTTTTTATTTTATCTTACATTTAAAAAAGAAATAGCGTAATTTACTAAAAATAGTTTTTTTTGCATAACTCAAATATTGAAAAAGGATATCCGTCATAATTAATTTCTTTTACATATATATTCTCCTTTCATTCATATTCATTTCGATTGCGAGAAAGACAAATGGTGAATTATTCGAAAGAAAACTATTTTTTTTCTCATTTAATAATTCAAACAATATCTTACACAATATTTACCCAGAAGTTTCAAAACTTTAAAGAATATAAATTTAAAAAAGAAATAAATAATTTAGAATTCTAAAATAACGTTTATGCGCGTTAAAAGAAGAGAGTTCATTAGCTGAAAGTGCTCTCTAACTAGAGACAAGATGGATACACGATTAAAGTCTGCCTCTTTTAAGTTCCTCTTTATAGGACAACGAAGAACTAAAGTTTCTTAAAACGTGAACATAGTTCGGAAACTCGTATTGTAAGTGGTTAATCAAAGCACGGTACTTAAGCCATTAATCACTCGAAATGAGCCTGAAAAGCACATAAAAACGAAAACCTGATAAATTGTTTTCCTCTGGAATACCTTGTTTCTTAATTGTTCCATAATTAGCACGAGAGCTTGATTGAACTAAGGAAAATCTTTTTCATGATGTTCGAGCTCTGCATTATTTCGATGTCTCGTTATTTAAATGCTTTGAAATTGAAAAGTAAGCATTTTTTTTTCCGAATGCAGCAAATTAGGCATTTTCGAAAATAATTGCCTCTGTTGACTTTAATTTAATAACACACATTGGGGAATTTATTTAATTTGATAAGACTTAATCCATACTGTGGCAATTATCTTCTAATTTTTCATTTTAAATAAAGTATGATCGAACCACGAATGATATTTAATAAAATATTAATTAAATTAAACTTTGAAATTTTATATTTGAATTATTTATTATTTGTGAAATAAACAATTTAAACGAACAAGCCTCCGTCATCTAATAGTATTAAATGGTTTACAGTATAAATATAAATTTGATATAATTAAACATAATGAAGTCAAATGTAATTGTATATAATTGAAATATATATGTTCGGTACAACACTTTTTTTTTCCTATTTACCTATTTTTACCTTTTTTTACACACTCTCTGACTTACGTATTCGGACTCTTGTTATAGCAAAGGAAAGAAGTTGATTTCCATGAGAGACAATTATAGCCCTAACCCCCTTGGTGCATGCCCTTCACATGTCCATGTACTTTGTAAAAATAAATTCGGATCAAAATGCACAATAAAGTACTGTCACTCAAGATGCCAGTTCTTTTCATTGTAAAATATCATTTTACGGCACAAAAACATACAAGATACTTCCTAATTATGTAACACTTACATAAAATCACTGAATCCTGGTAAGTAATAAATAAATACACTATTTTAAGACTAAAATGGACTTAGTGCCAGTACTTTTTCCCGTCAATTGATTTGGAATTTTTGACAGTGCATGGTAGCTAGAGGATCTTTCTTTCTCTGCTCTTAGTGATGGAAAGTATGTACCTTCATTACTTTTATATGGTTTATTCAACCCTTAATTTGTAAATCCAAATCACCCCTGTGAGACTTAGGTCTGATTCTTTAGGCAGACCAGTTTAAACACATTGTAACTGAAAGTAATGTTGATTCAATCCGAAAACCAGTCACAAAAAATAAATCACATTATCATCTTTAATAGAGAAGGCGTTGTTCTTACCGCAAATTTGAACAAAGGTTCCCAAATCACGCTAAACGAACCCTACCAAGACAATAATTCCACCTCTACCGATATGCAAGTGTGCTCAAATACATGGTGGTGGTATCAAAATATATTTAATTTATACTTATTTTCAAGACTTGCGAATTGCAAAAGTTTATTTGGTCGCCTTCCTTTGAGTGTTCTAAATATTTCAACTTCTACTATGTCAAGTTTATTCTTTAAAGAAAATAAAGTGTTTTCATAAGAATATGTATATTACCGTTTCAGTTTCTTGGTAGTTTGAATTTCAGAATATATTATTTGTTTAGCATGTGACCAAAAACATCAGTTTTTTTCAGTGTAAGTTGAGAAATAATTAAATCATGCGTAAATGTGCTGGTTCAATTTTGTCAATAAAAATCTGTGAAAATTCCAGCTATTTTCAATTAAACTCTTATGTACACCTGAAAAGTTTTAATCAAAGTTTTACTTTCAATTATTCAAATTTTTTCCAAAGAAATACATTTTGTAATGAAAATTGTTTTGATTTGAAACAGAATAGATTAGAAAGACATTTAGAAACACCTCAACCATTCTGGATTTGCAAATATGGATTTAAATAGATTTCAATTGCAGAGTATTTAATAGATTAGTATAAATCTTAGTATAGTATACTCAAATTTTATAATTAGGTTAATTTTTCATCAAAATAATGCTGAATTATGAACATGCTTTTTTGTCTTAACTTTCTCACAAAAGTGATTAGGTGATCTATGGCCATGATGGACCTACAAACCTATAAATCTTTTTATGTTAAACATAACTTATCCTAAAAAACAACCCTTTTTTGTCGGATAATATTCTTAATTGGCACCGAACACGAATAAAATATTTCCACATATTCCAAGGGCAATAATCATTTTATGAAAGATGGGCATATTTCTTCCACATGGAATTTTTTCAAACCATATTGGAATTTACTAGATTATTAATTTTTTTTTCGTTGATTGAAGCAGTAACAAAATTAACTTCCGTTGCTAAAGCGATGCGAAAATAGTTGTCATCGGGGTCTACAGGAAATATTTATATTTAAAATCACTATCTGACCTCAAAAGTGGCTCCTTATAACATCTTAAATTTAATTTGATAAGATGCAATATCACATCCTTTGAAAAACATAAAAATATTTTTTTATTTAATAGAAAAATGGATGCCTGTAGAAAGTAATAAAACTAAAAACGCATTTAATTTATTAAAGTAAAATCCATTCTAACAGTTAAAATAATTTATTTATTCATATATTCATATAATGTTGAATATATATATATGTATATATAGTACAATAAAAACAAAGAGAAAAACGAAGAAAATTAATAAGTTTTATTAATTGCGCATAAGCTGCAAGTATATAGAACTCATAAAATAAGCTAAAATATTGAGAAAATATGGAAAATAATAAAAAATGATGACAAGAGAAGAAAATTATTAAAAATATTTTTCAGAAGTATTTAAAAATATATAATTTTTGAAATCTGAAAATAAAAAAATATTAAAAAAATTACAAATCCTGAAAACAAGTCAGAAAAAAGATATAATCTCTTCATCAGCCCTCACGATTATATCCCCAAAAAGGTGTGCTTTCTAATATTGTATTAATATAGCCAAAGCAAAATATATCAATACAGTAGTGTGAGGAGCACTCAAAAAAATTGAAACGAAATTATAACACATTAAGTAAAAAATATAAACGAAAAAACAAGCAATCCTTTTTGCGGATATAATCGCGTGGGCTGATGAAGAGATTATATCTTTTCTTTGTTTTGCTTTCCGGATTTTTAATTTTTTTAAATTTTTTATTTCTAGATTTCAAAAATTATATACTTTTAAATACTTTTGAAAAATATTTTTAATAATTTTCTTCCCTTGTCATTATTTTAATTTTATTTTCCATATTTTCTCAATATTTTAGCTTTTATGTATATATATNTATTAATTGAACTTTGGTTCTAAAAACGTTTTTGAAGCAATTAGTCGTTCTTTGCAAATCTTCAGAAAGCAAATTATCTTTAAATTCCAAGTATGTCTTAAACCACGTACCCAACGAAAAAATATAAATAGTTTCGGTCACCATTCTCATTTTTTCTGACATTAAAAATGTCAAAAAATGAAATAATGATTCTAAAATAATGAATTTCTCCAAAGCTGATGTTCTCATTTCTCGAAGAGGTTGGATTTGCTTCAGCTTTCCTTTTTCCCATGTGATAGACCGTAGAGAAGATTAATAATAATAAGAGGAACAATAATGAAGACGAATTTTCCTTTCATTTACTGTTTTCTTCTCTGAATTTGCTGTATGTTCAGATTATTCTGATGCTATCTTTAATGTGGTTCATCTTTTTCTCATTACCCAAGGATTTAGTTTGTCGTTGCTGCTGCTTGATGGATCAGTGATTGCTACTTTCAAGCTCATTGGAATTATCTGTCGATTCGTAATATAACTATCAATCTTAATAATTCTTCTTCTAAATTTTTTATAGATGGCCAATATTAATATCTAGGTATATTTAAAATTTTACAAAATTGATTTATGTTTCGCAAAGCATATGTAAAGATTCACGCTCAGTTTAATAATTAACAAACGTAACATTCATTTTTAAAAAAAAATATTTTATTAAAGTTGTAATGCAATTGTTAAATAAAATACAGGTACTCTGTAAAAAAATTTTGAATCAAATTATAGTAAAAAGTACTGACACTCAGGATTTGGGTGTTTTTTCCCAAACAACCGTAAGACACAACTTACCGTAAGACTTTACGGAACAAAAAATCCAATATACATTTATTTTTACACTAATATTATTGTCTACCATAATGTACAGTTATAATGTATATACCGTCAATTTAACAATATATTTGCTGTAAAGAAACTAACTTTCTGTAAATAAATATTATTGTAAAAAATATGGTATAAAATTGAAGCTAAAAACGCATTTTACGGTAAATCCAGAGCACCATTCCTTCTTACCGTAATTTGATTCGAGATTTTTTAGAGTGTATGGCTCAACAATTGTTATTTTAAACATTCAAGCAAACCAATTTCTCAGGTTGTGAGAAGACATTTTCAAGTGCTGATAAAATTTCCGTATCTTGAAATGAGCAACTCAAGGAATTAAATTTTTTTGCGTATACTGAGTGAATGCAAATGTGCAATTTTCAATAAATGTGTAATTTTTACAGTAATAATTAAAATAGATTTTGAGATTAGCAACTCTGATATTCGATTGGGACCCTAGAACTTCTGGATTTTGACAACAAATCAATTTTGAGAGGTATTAATTCCAAAAATAATATAGGTCAGTTTACTTGATTTTCGTTAATTTTCCCACTTATAACATGCATATATTTAAACATGCATATTAAAGTTATTGCTATTATAAAACACTGATAAGCCAAAGTTTGTATATTTTCTTTAATTATAGAAAGTGAAAAATCAGTCCTTCAATATTTACAATTTTACAATAAATTTTGTTCTAATAATGCTTATAATTTAAATTTGGTTCGTCACAGAAATATTATTCTAAGATTTAAAATAAATTTAAAATGAGAAACTATCCTTTATATATCTTTAACTCGCTTTCTTATAAACATATTTAATACCAATTCTCTTGTTATATTTCTCTAACCTTTTTCTCTTTTATTGTGAAAGTGCAATATATTTACATTAGTTTTTCTTTCTTTTCTGTAACATTTTTTCCCCTTTAATCAGGATAAGCTGTATAATATATGAACCCATAAATTAACCTTTTATAAAAGCCAATAAGAACGTATTGTTATACTTTTAAATGTCTGAAATCAAAGAAATAGAAAATCAAAAGCACAGCAGAATTACGAATTCAATCAATGTTCTGAAAAGAGAAAGAAAAAAAAAGGCAAGCTTTGGATTCTACCCTCAGGTTTGAAGCATTCTCGATGAGCGAAGCCAACGTAAGTGAAGAAAGACTACGAAAAATAACTGAAGGCAGATACACAAGAGACAAGGTGATAAGAGGAAAGGAAACAAAAACAAAGTCACTAAAATATCGCCAACTCCTTATTTTTTTTCCTGACTTCTTTTTTACCACACTCCCCCGAGAACTTTATCTCGACAGAATTTCCACGTTGAAGAGGTGAGGAAAAAAAATGAATATAGCAATATTCAGAAACGGCTGTACCACTGTGGGTAACTTTTTTGACGTTTGAAAAAAAAAATTGAGCTTGCAACAGATTTATATTTGTTTTAAATGATTTTGTTTTTGAACTGTATAAATCGAAAATGCGACTATATATTATTTTCTTTTTTAGTTTTGTCGTTTGCTATAGGATATTACATTTAGAGTTCATTTTTATATTATTTAAGACTTTTGGTTCAAGTTTCTGTTGATATATATTTTTATCTAAGCCGTGTTCTATACTTTTAATAATGTAGGAAAATTTAGTTTTGAAAATGCTTCTAAGTTTATTTAAAAAGTTTTACATCTTATAATAAATCTAGGATTAAATATAGTTAGGTTTTCTTTAAAAATATCGTATTTCCGATTTTTTAATTTCATAGTTTAAAGAGGGCTTTGTGTCATCCGCTTGTGTCATGTATATTGTAAAAGAAAAAAAGTGCAAATCTGACTTAACTTAGTTATAAGTAGGTATTTTTTTTACTATATTTTTCTATATTGCCTTTTACTTATCATTGATAGGATTTTCATGTGCTTTACTTTTTTTTAATAAAAGTAAATCGCATCTTGCTCTAAATAAAGTTTAATTAAGATAAAATTGAACAGTTTATAATGTTATTTGTAATTGAATATAACGAAACAGCATAGGCATGTTACCTGATTAAAAATTTCATTATCTTCGAAAATTTATAAACAGGAAATAGCGGAATTGAATTTATGCCTAGCTTCGAAAAATGGACAGCAATTGATGATTACTCGTATTGTTGATAACGTACATCTATACCGTGTTACTTAAGTCTATAATTTTTAAAGCGTGTCCTGTTCATCCGATGTAGCGAAATTCAAATGCACATTGACTTGGGCATAAATTCAATTTCAACAATGCCGGCTGAAATTATTTCCATCGAAGTCACATCAGCTCATCTTGATAACCTGGAATTTTGTTTTATTCATATGAATGCTGATTTCCTTGTTATCGACATTAGTGCCTCATTTCTCCAAAGCACGTGCAAATGACTCTCGGCCATGAAGGTTTTTCTTGTTCTGTTTTTCCTTCATTCTCTCTCTCAATAACTTCTATGTTGTTGTTTTTTTCAGTTTTCTTTTTCACCTTTACTTTTTCGTTTTTTGTTATCAGTTTAACGTTTTTTGTTTCAAATCACTTTGGTCTCTTTTCATTCACATATGTCGAGTTTTGAAAATGGGTGACTATTTTTGAACGCTTGAAACATGTCCACTCTTATTTTCTTTTTTTATACTTTTGGAGCAGATGAAGTAATATTTTTCCATTTAAACTCAAGTAATATTTTACCGCTTCAGTCTTTCGGAATTATTATTGATTTAACATAAGTATGTTTTTTTCTTTGTTTCAGCATAAATAGTCATTTTTATATGAAACATGAAACCTACATCATAAAGAATTGACACACAAATTTTGCGAAAATTAATTGATTTTGACGAAACCGTTTCCTGGTATATGAACCGAGAGAAACATTTTGTCTAAATGAAGAAATTACTATCATTAAATCTTAAAGGAAGCGAATTTCCTAAATGGTAAAGAAATATTTTGTCAATCTATTTTTTGACGCAGCATGCTGTCTAAAGGGTATGATCATCTTTCCTTCGAATTTCATCGTGGACACCATGTCAGCGGATCACCGTAACCCCAACAATAAAAGAAAGAGATGAGGAACAGATATAAGTGGGATTTGAACCCGGGTTTTTCTTGGTATGAGGACAACTCCTTGACCACCATACACCCGGTCGGCTTATTCTTTCATTCTAGTTTTGATCGTCTAGCCCTTACTTTAGTTAGCAGTCTCACAATGCACTACAATGATGGTTTCGAGTTCATTTCGAATATATTTGATCATTTTGTATATATTTGAGAGATCACGTTTCATAACAAGTCACGTGATTTCATGGCAAATTTATTCTCTAAATAAATAAAATACTGCTCAAGGATTGATGAATCTTCAAAAATGAGAGCTTTATTTCTGAGAGAGTATCAAATATTTTTTGGTACGTTCCCTAATCAACTATCTAATAATTCTCTATTTAATAAAAAAATAAATTATAAGACAAGTGACAGATGAGTTAACAGTCAGACCATCCCTTGATATTTGATCACTTACAAAACTCACAAATTTGGCAAAAAATATTTAAATTTTTATTTTCTATTGTCATGTTTCTGATTGAAAAAAAACTGAAATTATACATAACAATAAAATTTATAGGCAGCAGGCATTATTATTAAATGCAATATTTTTTAATTAAGTCAAAATCGGGATCGCTATAGCATCAATAACTTTATTTTGAATGGTGTGTTATTTTTCTATATATAGTTTTATCGAAGCTCACATTTTTTTTTAAAAAGAAAGCGAATAGATTTTGTTTAGGTAAAAAGTATAAAAGTCCAACGTAATGTTTTTTTTACCATTCTATTGAATAAGTAATTATAGCCGTTGCTTATTAAAATTCCTGAAAATTCAAAATAATACCACTTAAAAATATTTCACACACGCTAAATCGAAAAAAATGCTATTTTTCTTTCAATTGTACATATGATCAAATCAAAGAAAATACAATTTTTTTCATTCAATTGTACATTTGAGCAAATCACAGAAAATACTATTTTTTCTTCCAATTGTACATATAATTTTGGCAGCTTTGATATGTAAAACGACAATGGAGAAATTAGTTTCCAACTAAATATTCTTATTAAATAAATATATTATTACAAAAATTTTAAATCATTCTTGCGCTTAAATGTTACATTTTAAGCTGAAATATAGAACATATGTCTATAACTACGTCAAATACACTTAAAACTCTTGTTGTTGATAAAAAAAAAATTCAGTGTCGAAATATCCATTAATTCCAAAATATCCTTAGTCCCAAATATCCATCCGAAATATCCATATTAAAAACATTCACAAAAATGCGCCTCATCTTCATATTATTCTTAAACTATTTAAAGTGCAGTATTAATTGGTTTAAAATATTTTTGGTGACATGCATTTTTATTTTTATACCTTAGTCAAGTTTAGTATCCTATTAAAGTTTTATTTTATATTTTAAGTTAACTTTAAGCTTCTCACATTTTCATATTCGAATAATATGGTGAACCTTATTAAACTAAATATTTGTTGCACAGTCAATATTTTACTTCTAATAATCTCATTAAAATATATCTTAAGCTCCATAGTTGGTTCCATATTTTAAACTCTTTGGAGCATTTTAGTTAGTGTCTATTTTTACCTGAAAAACATCAAAAAATGGGAGAAAGAACCTTATTTTAAAATAACATGTAAAAATAAAAAGTGCTTCAGATGTTTTCTACAAAGAGTTATAATCACATTTCCACCACTCTTTCGTTTCTTTTTCTACATAATTAATATTGATTTTACCGAAACGCGTGCTATTACTTCTAACATCCAATGTTACAAACCACTTAAATGTATGTTTACTTAAGGAACAAAGTTCCATTTTTTATTTTCATTTTCTTCCTGCGGTTTATTTTTTTTCCTCTCCATTTTCGTGCTTCAACGGCGGGATCCCATTAACGAAAAATAACTAATAAAATTTTCGTCTTGTGCAAATAAATGTAAAGCCACTAAAGAGATATTTTTCTTCAAGATATATCCCGAGAATATAAAAAGAAGTAAAGAACCAGGACGACATCATTGCTTTGGCGACCAAAGATTTGGAGTCCCAATTAGTTGATGATCACATGGAAGCATAATGAAGATATAGATGGCTCTGAGGACCATTAAACTGTCTCTTGCTCGTAGTAATAATTACTCTATGATAAAAGAAAATGGTGAACAGCGAAGACATTAAACATACTCATGAACGTTTTCGGGAGTTGACACAAAAGCAGTGGTTGTGAAAATGGAGGAACTTGAAAAATGTTAGAGGTATTTTTTCAGTGATTTTTATCTGAATACACTGCGTAAGTCAAAATCAAATTAAAGGTTTAGGACGAAAAATGAATCATTAAAGATTATTTGAAGAAAAGACTCCTTCACTTAGTAATATGTGATCCTGTTTATCGGTGAGAGTTGAGAATTTTTAATAGTTGTTTTAAATAATTAACGTGCAGTTAGAAAATATTTACTTGGAATGAAATCTTTTCTAAATGGATCGACTAAGATTAGGCCGTGCAGTTTAATGTAGTTTTGTGTAAAAATTTCTTGCCTGGACTTAGATAATGGAATATTAAAGGGGAGAAAATTAAATAATAAATACAAAATAAATAAAAATTAAATTTGGCAAGATTTAAAGTTTGGGTAATGTTATTTGAATTATGTGTATACAACAATACATTAACGAAAAGTGTGCAAAAAAGTGATTAACGATTTTAAATGTATGAATGTATCATATTTTCAAATATGATTTTGTTTAATTATTTAATTACATCAACTTTGAAAAAGCATCAAGCTTATACGAGTATTTTTAAATCAATTAAAATGTTTAAATTTTAACCATTCTATTTTGTGACCTTTTTAGTATATAACGTTATTACAAAATATTTTTTAAAAAGGTATAAAAAATTACATTACAATTTCTTGTGAATGCTTTGGTAATAATATACAGGCTTGTCACAATCTAGAAAATTGATAAATTTATTTTTTGTTTCTCTATCTATTAATTTTGATGGTTTCTACTACACTATTGTCGTGACAAAAAAGAATAAAACTTTGGTTAAAATTTAAAAAAAAAATTTAAAAAATAGAAAACTTAGAAAAATGCAATGCAGGTAAAAACCCGGAAATGTTGATCCCAGAAATGTGGCACGGAGCTCGATTTGAAAATGTCTTATGAAAATGTATCGTAACAAAGTTTCTTTCATTGAGATATGGCATGCAGTTGTAATTAAAGTGTTACTGATCCAAGAGTTGCAGACAATAACGAAATGAGTACTATCATGATAAATATATCTAGCTATGCAACTCTATAACTGTGATATTCGGTTATCTTTTAAATATAGTAGAATGCAAGAAATAAATATTTTTATAATAACAGACACTATTAAATAAAAAAATATTACGTTTGATTTCTGAAGTTTCAGATTTGTCACCTTGCCAAATATCCTAACTGTCTGAAACTTTGTTTAATGTTTTACTCATTATCTTTATCTACCCAGAAAAAAATGGATTCCACGTTGAATCCCAATACAGGCAGCCTAATATTCGCAAGGCTTTTTGCTAAAGACTCCATGTTTTGTGCCAGACTGCAACAAACCACTCTAGAGTCTTATTTAATAGACTCGAGCCTTCTTCGTCTTTTCCGACCAGTGAAGGACAGTGAAAAAAACAAAAACTCCTTTATTGGATTTTTAATGCTATTAAAGCAATATGGACCACTCATTTCATTTGCACGATTTTAATACCTTTAATAACATCAGACTGAAAATTTTTGTGTTAAAACAACTTTGCCAAAGGCTATTTTCTTTAACACCACCAAGGATGTTTCTGAGAAATTTTCTTTTAAATTCTGCAGTTTTATGCTTCTCATCTTTAGTTCCATGCTTCAGAACCATACATTACGATTAGTCACTGAAGCGTTTTATAGATGGGATGCTCTGTTTTTCTAAAGGGAAAATGAGATTTTAAGTACGGACGTTTTCTTGACCAAAGAGAGACATTTTGTATTCCCGAGGTAACATCTTTTTTTTTCACTTAAGAAATATTGTTTGACACACAAAATATTGCTTGACTCAATTTAAAATACATAAAAATATTTGATTATCAAAACGTTCATCTAACTCTATGATGGATTCTATGAATTTCTCTGTCTAAGGTGAAACCTTTTTACATTTATTTCAAATATAAGTCGAAAAATAGTTTAAAAAGGTAAAATCCTTTTTTAAAACTTGATTGAAATTCACCATTTTAGTAATATGAAAATAAAAAATAAATTATTAAATAGGAAATTATTTTTGGAAAAGAAATTTAAAATGATTTAGCTATTTTAGCTGCCATTTCTAATTCAACTGAATTTAATTATTTTTAGCACTGTAGCTGAGTAGAGTTTAAACTAAAGTCAAAATTAGGTTCATGTTGAAAAATAAAATTAGGTCATCTGTTCTAACTTATACAAGCTAAAAAAGAGAAAGATTTCTGAATATTGTTCTTGATACAGCTAAATATGAAAATAATATGCAGTTTAAGAGTATAATTGTCCTATAAAAGCTTTAAAATAAGTTGAAAAATAGTTCACTTTGAAGCAATTGAACTATTTTAAATTACGATTCGTTTTTATTCGCATTAGTTTCGATGCTAAATAAATAAATAAATATTTAGGAAGTTTGGTGCTTTATGTCATCACTAAAAATATATTGAATTTATTAACTTTATTATAATTCGCATTTTAAGGTTGAAAATATATATTTTTGGATATTTTTTGGGAGGAAGTTTTCCAATGAAAAATTTAGTATTATATTTTCATAATTAGCATAATTTGTTGAAGTTCGTTATCTTATTTTTCAATAACTGCTTCATCCGTTTTTATGAGAGTGTCAAAAAGTTTTGGACACTTTTGAGGCATGAAAGAACAACTATTACTGTAATTATAAGTTTAAAAAATAAGAATTATCAGGAGAAATTTAGATTTTATTTTAGCAAAACTATTTTTTTAGGTTTTATAAGTTAACACATATAAACACATCTATGTGTTGCTCTTCTCTTCCCAGAAGTCTAATTTGCAGAAACTGACAAAAAAATTTTGAGTCTTGCTTTTTTGTTATAATCTGATCTTTGATTGGATATACCTAGAAATTTGTTCATCGCTATGGAAAAAAATTGATAAAACTACTGTATGGTGATATTTTAGTAATGAGACCACGATATATATAGTAATTATAAATCTTTCTTTCATTTTTTGAATCAATTCATTTTATGAATCACAAAGAAGCAGTTTACCGGATATACTGGATTATTTCAAAATTATAATTCTTAATACCAGTCATTTAGTGAAAAAATACAAAACTAAAAATTAATTTAATCGAATAAACTATTTTTATGCCACGCCCTAAGAGAAAATGATAAAATTACAGAATAAAATGTCAAATTTTGCTCCATTTACAAAATTTAATCACATATTATAACTTTAGATTTTATGTTGAATTTAATTACAATCATTACCAAAGTGCTTCAATAAAAATTACTGAGATATGGTTTTTCCATAGAGCCAGAAACACTTTAAATTTCACCATATAAGTTTTGACCATAATTTTTTTTTTCTCAGAGCAAGATTAAAAGTAGCAAGAAAACGCAGCAAGAAAGCCTATTTTTTTAATATTAATCCTTCATTCACCAAGGACCTTAAAAGTCTTCATCATAGGTTATTACTTCCTTTATAAATAAAATAATACTGGTTTCAATAACTTTTTCTTTGGTTTTCACTTTTTCCTTTTATTTTAACCCCATACGAAAAACTGGTATTCACATCTTGTTCACAAATAAAATAATTTTTGACGATCACTATTATGAATATTCTTGACAGAACGAAGAAATTTAAATTTTTAATGTAGATAATTATTGGCTGTTTTGATTTCAGATAAAATCAAGCAGTGACAAAATTATATAAAGTAGATTTTACCTCAGATTTAAAAGAAGTTTTATTGTTGAGCAAATATGTATAATGCAGTTCTTTTTATCTATTTTTATGGAGCTAATAAAATATTTTGCAGAAAATAATTTTCTAAACGAAATTGCATTGTTTTTAAACTTAATGGTTAGACGGTTGCAACTGAAATCAACGGATTGAAAAGAAATAACGGATAGAAAGTTGCAATTAAAAGAGCCTAATCATCTACATAACATCACTATTTGAGTTAGAATTCAATATTTTGAGAATTTCTATATTTCATTAAAGACGACGAACACGCCTTATTTTTTGTTCATTTCTAAAGGTGTATGTTTTTTAAAGTGGTAATAAAAAATATGCATGTTTATTTTATTTTAAATCAAACATATATTGAGTACCCCAAACGTTTTCGTCCTTAATGTATATTATTGCATTAGATTTAAAATCGGCAGAAAAGGAAGAGGCAAGAAATTTATTAAATTTTTACTGCACATCAAGCACATATTGATTTTTTATAAATTAAAATTCATTTTGCAAACATGCTAAAAACTTTTCTTCCTCTAAAATCGTCTTGCCATGGAGCTGCTCTTTTTATTTCAACACGTTTCATTCTTTAGTAAGGGATAATTCTTTATTTATTGAAAGAACAATTGTTCAAACACCATTTTTATGGCCTTCGTATAGTAATTTAGTTCAATGGCTAGCGTTGAAGTAGAACATATCATCCTCGAAACACTACTTACTCAGATGAAAAATGAATTTACATTTTTTTCATACTTATGCTTCTATTTCTTTTGACAAACATTCGCACTTCTGCACCAGAAGACACAAAATCGGTAATGCAGACAAATGACATTTTAATAATGTCTGCAGCGCGCACAGAGGGGTGGACAAGCGACAATTATCTAGGTTGTCTGAATAATTGCGTCAGGACCATGGAGACAAATGATCACGGTTACAGTAACTGGGAATACATGTGCGGAGGAAGAACCATTACACCGTGTTTGCTGGATTAAAAAAGGAAAAAAAAAACTAGAAAGAATAAACTTTCCAATGGAGTGTGTTACATTCTGCTGGAGCGAAAACTTCTTCGCATCCAAGTTTCCTGAAGCACTCGATTAAAATTACTCATGGGTGGGCGGATTATGATTTTCGATGAGGCTAGTAATTTTGCGAGCTTTTTCAAAAGTCTGAACCAAGGAGAAAATAAATTGATTCTCAAAAGATGAGTAGGTTTGTCATTAAAATCCAGTAAAAATAGCGGGTTTGAAATAAAGATATTATAACAACAGTGCCATGTTTACAGCAGTATCCAAGTATGTGGAACCAGCATAGATTAATGACAAATTAAATATACCCGAAATACAAATACTCAACGAAACTTTAGTTTTAATTTGATGTTAACAATTAATAAAATGCAGTTTAAATTAGCGTAAAGTAAGTAAATACCAATCATTAAACATCAATAATGTTTCCTAAAATAATCATATATATTACTCCGTTCCACCTACCCTTCAAAAATATTATAATATAAGTATTTAATCGACTTATGTTTTGTAAATTAAAAATAAGCAGATAATTAGTTTTATGAAGTGTTAGCAGAATAGAGTATTAACAGTATAAAATGAATTTAAGAAAATAATGAATGGGAATTATAAGTATAGAAGCTACAGTTCAATATTTAAACAAATTGTACACGACTGAAATGCAATTTCTAATGCTTGAGGTAAGTATTGACTTTTGAATGCAGGGAATATATGAATAAGTACTATACCTATTAGTATCTATGGTCACTTTGTCTCAATTGATACTACACTGTAAAAATTCAGGATCAAATTATGGTAAAAAATACTGGCGATCTAAGTGTAAAATCAGAATAATCCATTTTGTCGTAAAAAATGAATTTCACAGTAATTCTTATTTGATTAAAGTAATTCAGAAACTTTACTGAAATAATTCCGTAAAAGTTACGGAATCATCAATAATGTTTCCTAAAATAATCATGTATATTACTCCGTTCCACCTACCCTTCAAAAATATTATATTATAATATAAGTATTTAATCGACTTATGTTTTGTAAATTAAAAATAAACAGATAATTAGTTTCATGAAGTATTAGCAGAATAGAGTATTAACAGTATAAAATAAATTAAAAAAATAATGAATGGGAATTGTAAGTATAGAAGTTACAGTTCAATATTTAAACAAATTGTACACAACTTAAATACAATTTCTAATGCTTGAGGTAAGTATTGACTTTTGAATGCATGGAATATATGAATAAGTACTATACCTAGTGGTATCTATGGTCACTTTATCTCACTTTATACTACACTGTAGAAATTCAGGATCAAATTATGGTAAAAAATACTGGCGATCTAAGTGTAAAATCTGGATAATCCATTTTGTCGTAAAAAAATTAATTTAACAGTAATTTTTACTTCATTAAAGAAATTCAGAAACTTCACAGTAAATAATTCTGTGAAACTTACGGAATGTTTTTTTTTTTAATTTTTTTTTGAAATTTCACAATGTAAAGTACTTTGAAACCTTCGCACCTGCAGTTTTTATTGACATTGGAACCGATTTTTCACATTGTATAACCATAATAGGATTGAGTTAGCGTTTTCAAACACGCTAATGCAATAGCAAGTAATTATAATTCTTATTAGCATTGAGCTCTAAACGAGATTATTTATTTAAATTAGGTGCGAAAACAAAAAAAAAATGAATAACACGTCTTAATCCAACATCAAACAAGATATATATTATAGCCACGTTCCAAACTTAAAACAAAATTGAGGCAAGAGTAATTTTAATCAAACTTATATATTTTTTTAACATTTTATCACGCTTTTTTCAAACACTTATTTTTAGATTTTTCCAAGTACTTCACAAACATAAGGCTATTAAATTTGCTTAAAATCTTTAACTAAACATTTACCAGATTTTATTTTTTGCTTTGCACTTATCATTTTCGCTACTTAAATATCACCGAAAAAATTTGCGTTCTGAAAATATTTATTTTAAAACCATAGACGAAGGTTTAAAAAAATGTGTTACTCTTCTTCTTGAAACTTTTGTATATACGAACATATTTACGTGTTTTGTCCCTTTTCAACAATAAAGCATGAAAATAAATAAATAATTGTTTAAAATAATACTTAGCTTGTGCATTCGCTCGTAACAAATATAGATGTGATTGAATAAACTTTCATCAAAGCAAAATTGCATATAGCTTGCCTAAGCATAAAAACAAAATTTGCCTTCTTGCATAAAAACAAAAATAATATCGATTTTTAAAAGAAAACAAACAATTCAGTTTTTAAACAGCTGTTGAAATTAAAGGAAACAAACATTTAAATTTTACTTCATGAACCTGTTGTATTTAAATGAAAAATAATTTTCGAAAGCCTCCTTTACTACTGATTTTAAAAATATCTAAGTAATTTTGAAGCATCAAGTTTACCTATGGAAATGTATAAAATGAAAATTTTTATTGGAGTGCAATGTTAAAAAAAATATAGTTTTTGTTAATTATTATTTTTTGTGAACAATTTTGGTCACGTTTTTTTTATATTTTAATTAACATAAGTAGAAGATTTCAGATTATCCTCGACAACAGGTATTGCTTTTTACGCAAGCGTAAAAAAAGAGGCTGCTTGTTATTCCAATTTATCAGAATTGCTTTCAAATTGCATAATTATGCACTTTTCTGACACAACATAGTGAGAAGACTAGATTCGTTACATTAGTAAAGAGTTATGAATTACTCAGTGTGTCTTTTGGCCCAATGATTGTGTAATTTTGTCTAAAAAATCAAATCTAGTCCAACAAAATAGAAATTAAGAAATTGAAAACAAAGGGTTCAAAGCTAATTATCAATTTTATGAAGAAATTTGTTTGCGAAGTAGAATAATTTAATGTAGACACCAAACTAGCTTGTGTTTAAAATCTTAAAATTATTTTTTAATCAAATTTCACTATAATAGTTTAGAACAAACCAATGATATTCAGTTTCATGTATGGGTTATAGATTTTTGGTCAAGATTTTTTATAATGTTTTTTGTATTTTCAATATTTCGAATTTTGGTAAAGAAAAAATGAAATGATTCTTACTGTTTCATGTTTAAGATGCTTTGTACATTTTTTCCTTTTTTCTTTTTTTTTTGCATTTTAAACTTATACCTAACTTTATTTTAAACAAACTATTTTAAAATATCATCTTTACATTTGAATAGAGATAAAAATATTTAATAATTTTTCAAGGTAAAATCACAGTAATATTGTATAAAATATTTATTTGATATTTTCCATAATACCAATAAACCACAAGGGAATCATAATATGCAAGATTTTAATGCATAGTTTTATTGCACTCATTCCTAGTAAATTCAATTAGTATAATTTACCTTTGATATAATTGCTTGAAAGAATAATATTAGATATATGAATTAATGAAATAAAAAAAATAAGCAAAATAAAAATATATGTTTAAAATAGATAGTTATTTATAGGATAAATACACATAACTTCATTAATATAAATTAATACAAAATTTTAAACTAAATGAACAATAATTTCAAATTCTAGTAAATGTTAGAAAAAATTGGCATAAAGAGGGCAAGGAAATATGATATGGAAATGCTAGTTAAATCATGTAAGAGAAAATATTTCCGTTGGAGCATTTACATTTAAAATTTCAACTACCATTATAACATTTATTAGCAACATACTTTTTTTAATAAAATATATAATAATATAATTTGTTATCATATCTAATCACTACACATAATCGTGGAATTTTAGTTACTATTTTTTTCTTCTTGTTGCTTCAAAATAAATAGATTAGAAATTTTGCTATGTTGAAATATGGTTTAGTTCAATATCTAATTAGAAATTTAGATCATAGATATAATTTATCATTATCATCCACGCATTAAATAATCGCATTTCAAAAAACAAATTGCAATCTTGCTTTTGATAAGTTAGTTAACTATTGTTATGATATTTATGCAAATTAAATAGGATTGTCTAAAAAAAATAATAATGTTTGTGCTTATCATCTTTACGGAAATTACGGTAGTTGGGGTACTGGTGTTACGGTACTTGTGTTAATACGTGTTTTTGTGATTGGAAGATAATTAAACCTACACTCTCAGAAATGAAACTCTCACTATTACAGGATTCAGCAATCTATGAGCAGTATGTCATTAATTTTGAGAGTCATTTCGTCTCAAAATCACGCGATTTCTGACGAAACGCTAACTCGAAACTTGAATACATTAAAGTGTGGGATATTGTTAATTAAAATGACGAAGCTAGACTAAAGACTAGACAATCAAAAACAAAGTGATGCAGTTAGCCGACCGGTCGAAATGCTAGCCTCATACTATTAAGAATCTAGTTCGATTTCCGTTTTGGGCATTTTATTTTATTTTATATCAGTCGCTGAACAGCCATCCCAATTTTTGAGTTTACGACTACTAATGTTCAACTCCGTAGCCCTGTTATTTTGAACCAATCCAGAAGACAAGGAAACTCCAGGATCAGTACCCCCAGAGGTATTGATTTGTTATGGGAACATGGAGGACTTCGCGACTCGATAGATTTAACGTGCATCAGTCACCATTTACTACAAGGGGAGTCTTCGGCCGGCGGGGATCCAACCCACTAACTCTTGGACATGGATCCAGCGCCCTACCGACCAGGCTATCCCGGCCTCCATTTTGGGCATTGGTATAATTTATATATAGAGCAGGCCAGGTGGCCGAGCGGTTAGCGCGATTGACTGCGAAGCCAATAACCGCGGGTTCGAATCCCGCGGCGTTGTGTCGCGGCCATTGAATCCCGGAATGAAGAAGTGTCGCGGCCATAGAATCCCGGTGTTCGAATCCCGCGGCGAATCTCTGGGCATGAACGTTTCTCTCTCTAGTGTAGCCCTCGGTTGTGTGTGATGAGTGAATGTGATCCACCCTATGAACGGGTTTGTGGCAGTGTGGCGTGGGCAATGTTACTCGCCTCCGTGACTTTGGTTCACAGGTGCACACTGGGTAACGCGAAATGAGTAACAACCCTGGCATCCTCTAAGGCGAAACGAATAAAGTTCAGTGCCTGCCATTCGAAAAAAAAATTATCTCTTGTTTTTTTGTGCCACCAGCATGGTGCCAAAATTAAAGTGATTATTAGAAAAGCTGGATCCACTTGGCACTACGAGGATTTTTCCCGGAAAATATGGAATGACGAAATATTTCATCAAATGATGAAGTGTCGATAGTTATTTTGACGCTTTAACGAAATGTTTGCGTGAAACATACCCGGAAACCATTTCGCCAGAAATGAAAAACGTGAATTTGAGTATTCATTTTTTACAGTTTAATTTTTGTAATAAATAATTTTATTTTTATAATTATTAAAAAAAATTGTTAATATTTTTGTAAAAAAAAAGTTTGCTAAAAGGTTTCGTTATCATTATATGATTTACGTGTCCAAAAAATAAAGAACTTCCTATTTTCGCTTTCGCGAAGAAGAAATCCACTTTCATAGGATGTCAGAAATAAAATCTATTACTTTTAACTGAAATCGAAGAGATTGTTTCTGGTTTGCTTGATAACGGTAATCCCTGGCTTCCTTTCTTAGTACTTGCTCCTTCTTCACTCTTATCTTGGCGTTTTCTTTCAGCAATTTTTTGCACTGCCCGTCCCTTCTTTCTGATCATGAAACTAGAAACGGAAAAACACTATCATTTTAGGAAAATTCTTAAAGTACTTTGTTGATCGAATCTAGCGCACTCCATACTTTATAAAATATACAGTATAACAGTGAAAACTGAAAGTGAGTCTTTAAACAAAATGCAGCTATGTTATTTACTGAAATACTTCAACACTCCATTTTATTTTTTCTCCCTTGCCTAATGATTAGAAATTTATTGTTTTCTGTACCCTATCAAATTTAATTTTAAAAAATTTAACACTTTTCTTTAAGCAAAAAGTGCTCAAACAACTGCCCGCTTATGAATCATAAAAGTTTTCGGTGTAAAGACTCCACAATTTCAAAATCTGTAATGCGGTCAATATTACCCACGAACCGTATTTTCTTCCCTTTCTAGAATACATTCATCGATCTGAATCTAAGTGGGATTCAAACCGACACTGTAATATACATTCAATGTCAAAAATATTGGTGTACTCTGAACTATAATAACAATTGCAATCTCATAAGAGTATTGAACTTACTCAACACTACATTGCAAAAAAATTCCAGATCAAATTATGGTTAAAAATACTGTCACTCAGGTTGCTGGTACTTTTTAAATTAAAATCCATTTTTTCCGGAATATTCACGGAAAAATTTGATCGACCATAATTTTTGCAGTTATAATTATCGTAAAATCGCTATAATTAAATGTATAAAAGTTACCGTAAAATATTTTACAAGAAAAATGGATTTTATAGTAAAATACATTATACGTATTTGCAGTCCATTATACCGTTATTTAATCAGGAATTTTCGCTGTATGGTTATATTTTCTTTTATTACGCGATAGCATATGTTTTAAGATTTGCATGTTTCTTGCAATTATAAATAAAAAAACAATGTGTTTCAAATTAGTAGAAATTCCCCAACCCATTACACTTTCCTAGCATTAACATCAGAAATATCTTATTTATGATGAAGACTGTTGTAATGCTTGAAAAAGTTGTTTGAATCACATATTGTCAATTTAATATATTTCATTGTAATTTAGTAAATCAAAAATCCGTTTTCATTGAATTGAAACTTTTTCAAACTCATACAGCAATTGTTATCTCCCAATCCTGACATTGAGTTTTTACAACTTCTTAAATTTTTTACGTCCATAGGTATGTCTATTGAATATATTCGTCTTTGGGGATATCTACTGAATTTATTCGTCTAATTCTTCTTTGTAGAAAACAAATTCGTTAAATTGATAAAATGTGAGCAAATGGTATATTTTTCTTTGATGATAAAAAGGGAAAATCTGAGGCTTCAATAACAGCATATATGTATACAAACTCTTGTTTTCATACAAAATGACAAAACAACAATAAATAAACAAATAATAAAACTATAAAACATTATATTAAAAATTAATAAACAATAGAATAGTCTTATGACTTAAACAGGATTAAAATGATGTCTATTGCGCACATGCGGAAAGAAAAATCTGGTTAAATTACTATGCTCTATCGTAATGACATTTCTGCCAAAGCAACATAATTTTGGTTAATGAAATAAAATTTTACGATATTTAAAGCATTTATATTTAAATATTTTCGTTTATATGGTATAGGATTACTCGAAACTCCAGCTTTCAAAATTCTATCATTATCTAACATTTTATAAAAATACAAAACTGGAAAGTAAGTTTACATGAAGAAAGGTTTTTATGTCATGTTCTAATTGCTACCAAAGAACTTAGGTAAAAATTACCGAAATTTTTTTGCCGACACACGGTAAATTTTACCATATTCTGGTAAATTTGACCGTACTTTTTTTCTCATTGCAGAGAATCTCTTTTTCTCAGAATGTGACCATTATGTGAGTGTCAGGTGATGAGATGTGCTTACAAAAAGCAAGAAGTAGTCTGCAACTTCTGCAACAATATGGTTAAAATATTCTTCTTATATTTCATCTTGAATAATACAAAGCATCAACATAACACTGAATTGAAGTTACAAATAATTTCTTCAACACTATGGCTCAGAACAGAGGTTTCAAGTATTTTAAGCTTTGACGTAAAACTAATGGCGAGGAATATTCTGAGACTGATGGAAAAAATTTGAATTTAAATTTTTATATCAAACTTTAATTTTGTTTCGTAAATCCAAAAAAAATTTTTGGTTTTACGAATTATGTAATCGAAACAATTGAAAATATATATATATATATATATATATCAGATGATTTCTAGTATAAAACAGTTAATTAAAGTCCTATTTTACTGAGTAAATTCCATTGGATTATTGGTTTGGATAATAAAGATCAATAAATTAGAGAACTGCATAAGCTAAAAGAAAAGTGGATTTAACTTAATCCATTATTGTAACAAATGTGTTTCTTCTACAATAATATGTTTAACAACCAAAATTTACGATTCACCATTTTAGTAAGTGTTAAATTAGAAACATTTTCAATTTTACCTCCAAAAAATAAAAAATAAATATTTTTTCTCGAAATTCTTTGCAACCCATCAAGAAAGCTTAGTATATTCGAGCGAAGAACCATAGTTTTGGTTCTCCTAATTTTAAAATTTTAACTTTATGAATGAAACTTAAACAATTTTTTTCTGACACGGCATGTCTACAACACTTAAAATATTTGCTTAAGATTGTGTAAACATATGGTATTAAAGGATACGGTATGGATTAAAAAAATAAATAAATAATAATGATATTAAATGAAAACCTTTTTCGTCAACTGGTATTTCATCTCTCCAAATGTATATTTGCAACTGCTAATTGCACATTTAAAGGAAAGTTTATAAAAATAGAATGAAACACTTGGAAAGAAAATTTTAAAAAAAATTCTCAATTTTTATATTTATATGGTAATATCTCAGTAATCCTTATATGAATACAAAATTAAATCCACATTCATGTTTAAATTAAACAAAAACACTACTTTATCAATCGTAAGATGAAGTTACTTTTACGGTCTTAACCCTAGATTGCCTAAGGAAGTCATTTTGACTGCTTTTCAATTTCAATTTGAAAAACAATTATGTATATAATGACACAGCTTCTTAGAATTTTATGACTTTTTGTACAAAATATAGAGGCGTTTATTAATCATTGCCACCCCCTCCGTCATTTCCGGTAAAAACATATGTGTAATACCTATATTGCCCAAAAGCAGTCATTTTGACTACTTGGGAAAGCCGGGATAGCCTGGTTTATAGGGCACTGGGCACAAGTCCAAGGGGGTCGTGGGCTCGATCTTCGCCGGCCGAAAACTTCCCGTGTAGTAAATGGTTACTGGTTTTTGCCCACTGGCCTCGTTCCCCTTGAATGCGCTACAACGTAATAACCGTGAGCGGCAGACATGTCGACATAGGATAGGTCTGCTTTATGCAGTGATAGTCGTTCTGACACGTTGTTCAGTTGATTTCTTTTGCACCCTAAATTCATGAAAGAAATGTCGAATAGAAGAGAGTTATTGGAAAAACTAAAGAACATAGGTGAAGAGTGTTCCGATATAGAATCAGATGCCACAAATTGGGAACTATCATCTGAAGATGAATAGGATTATATTCAAAGTGAGACATCTGATGTTGAAGATAGCGATAAGGAGGCGATCACCAACGATGAAAATGAAAGTGTCATCAATGTGTCCAGGAAAAGGTGTAGGGTGCTAAGTAGTTCAGACTCTGATGAAGAAACTGATAACACCTTTCAAGAAACCGAAACAGCTGCCGATGGTACTGTGTGGTTAAAATTTGACGAAGGTGGAATTCCTGGAAGGTTACCATCTACTTGTGTTTTCAAGGGTTTGAATGGTCCAACAGGCTACGCAAAAAGGAACATTATGGCAGATAATCTTTTCAGTGCATTCTCGTTGATAATAGATAACTATATTATCGAACATATAAAAAACTACACAGAAGAAGAAGGCCGCCGAATTTTGGGGAACGATTGGACAACAACATTACCGAAAATTCGTGCATTTATTGGGGTTTTATATGCTCGTGGAGCCTACGAGGCAAAAAAATTAAAACTTAGTTATTTATGGTCAGCAAAGTGGGATTCCGAATTTTTTAGAAGAACTATGACCAGAGATAAGTTAAAGCAAATCCTACGATTTATTCGTTTTGACAAAAAGACCGAAAGAAGTAGACGTTTCCAAACAAATAAATTTGCCTTTGTTTTGGAAATATGGGACAAATTCATTGAAAATAGTCAATCTTGCTATCAACCAGGGCAAAATATAACAGTTGACGAGCAATTATTTCCGACAGAAGCCAGGTGCAAGTTTATACAGTATATGCCTAATAAACCCAACAAATTTGGCATCAAATTTTGGCTTGCATCAGATGTTAGTAGCAAGTACGTTTTGAATGGTTTTCTTACTTGGGGAAAGATGAACAACGACCATCGTCAATGCTTCTCAGTGAACACGTTGTTCTGAAACTTGTCGAGCCATATACAAGCTGAGGAAGGAACATCACGACCGATAACTTTTTCACTAGCATGTCACTTGTGACGAAATTATTGGGCGAAAAAACAACACTAGATGGAACTATTAGAGGAAATAAAAGAGAACTACCCAAAGCTGCCAAACAAACGAAGGATAGCATGCCTCGTTTTTCCACTCACCTATATAAATCACAAAATTGTGTCCTTACAATATATAAAAGCAAACCGAATAAGAGAGTAGCTGTTCTAAGTTCCAGGCATAAATTTGTGAAAATTGATAAAAGTCATAAGAAAATGTTACCGGACTCTATTCAATTTTAAAACAAAGCAAAATTTGGTGTTGATATGGCGGATCATATGGCCAGAAAATATACACTAAAATCTAGTTCTCGTAGATGGCCCCTCCAAATATTTTTCAATATTTTAGATTCAGCTGCTATAAATGCTTGGATCCTTTACAAAGAAGCGACAGGAATGCAAATGCAACGAAAACAGTACTTGTTTCAATTAGCAGAGAAGCTTTCCACCGATTACAGAGCTGCAAGTCAGAAAAATTCATCAGAACATGGAGACCCACAAAGATCAACTGCAACATCATCAAATACAACATATTCTAACAAACGCAAAATTTGCCACAAAACAAAACAAATTATATATGTGAAAAATGTCAAAAGTATGTTTGCGGAAGATGTACACATAAAAAGATTTTCACTTTCATTTGCTTATTTTTTTCCGAGTGAAGTAAGTTTTTTTTTTGTTAATACTTATTAATAACTTGTTGAATGACTGTAAATAATATTAAAAATTAATTTTAAACTAATTTCTTTACATATTAGTTATTTTTTCTCAATGCAGTCATTTTGACTGCTTTTGGGCAATATAGGTATATACTAAGCTTCCGTTTTTCTAGTGTTAAGTAGGCGAACTTCTGATGTAGAATAATCGCAATATAGCATGCTTTAATATTTAGTAGTGCTTTCTGTAAAGTCTAAACTATGCAACATGTTATTGATTTATTTTATTAAGACCTAAGTATTATTATAAAATCATATGAATTAAATGTCAAAAAACAACATACTCGAATAATTTTGCAGCATACAATTTTTGCAACAATTGCAACAATTTTGCAGCGTGCAAAGTATAGCTATTTACTGTAAATAAAGCATGCAAAGAGCAAACCACAACACATTTTCTTTTGTTTATTTTTAAATATCGGAGCACAACTTATATGCATTTTTACATATAATTAAAATGTATACAAAGTGTAAAACAAATATCCCACATGGTTTCAAAAAAAGTCGAATTTTTTTGCTGCTCTGAGAATTACATAACTTTTACCAACTTCCAACATTTGTTACAATGTTCATCTAAACAATACACTGATTATTCAAAATCAAGGAAATAATGTTTATTTTTATTATTATTTTTTGTTTATATTTTTATTGATTTTTTATTTTTTATTTTTTACTATTCGGTTTAATCTAAGCTATTGCGCAACAGCAACAAGGTGATGTATGAAAACAAAATTATCACATGCCTGTGCAAGTATTTCCGTTGAAATAATCTGATATGCATCAGAAATTTTTTTTTTATAATAATTGAATAATGTCATCTATTGACAGAATTTAACAACACTTTTGTATTTAATGAGAATAAATTAGCTAGTTTCCTAATTAGAACACTAGAATTTGTATATATCTAAATACGTCTATTTTTTGAAATGATTTTTTTCGAATCGTCGGTCATTGTTGACTACTTGGTTTATTTTTTATATGATGTTAATGACGATTATTCTTGCGTATATTTTGAGGCAGACCCACGTAATAGTCTCATTGATGTCGGTACTAAAAATAGGTAACTAAGTATAAAATAAAACACCGAAAATAAAAAATAAAATATTCAGAGGGTCAAACATTACTTTTTACATTCACAAATAAATTTTAGAAGAAGCTATAATTTCCCTGTACAAATAAAAGTGTTTCCTAAAACAAATTAATAAGCCATTTTATCGTTTTTATTTTTTTTTAAATTATATTTTTGGATCCGCTGGCAAAAAATAAATTTATAAGCATGATTATTGCTATTTAGATAACATTGCTATTGTATTATTTTTACATTATTATTACAACACTATTACACTATTAATATTATTCCATTTCTATATTTTTTTTTTCAAAAAGAATCTGACGTACCAAAATTCGACTGTTTATAAATTTATACAGTTTAATACTATCTAATATGGAGAGATATAAATATTTTTTTCCCTTTGTTGAATTTTCAAAATCTCATTTCTAATTTTCTTTTTAAAAAGAAGTATTTTGACTATAATATATATTTGCATTGATTATTTTGCCAATCCGTGATCGAAATTTTTATCAGCACTATTTTCAATTTATCGACAACACGTAAACTTTTCAGTAAACAAGAATCCATATTAGGTGTTTTGAATGCAAAACATGTGTCAGAAAATAAATTTTGAAAGCAGTGACAGGTATTGTTGGGAAATTTATGTTTAAGTAACATGTTTATGTTTCTATAATTATTAAATAATTTATTGTCCTTTTAAAATTGTTCTTAAATACTGAAACAGTAAAGAATTTAATTTATGCATTATTTCTAAATATATTTAAAAAAAATAAGAATTAAATAAAATAATGATTAGTACATTTTAATTGGAACTAAAAAAACTAGAAAACTACGCGAGGTAATTGTTCAAATTATTTAAAGTATCAATATTTATCTCAGTAGGTTTACAGATTGCCTTACAAAGATGCATTTTAGTTAAAATATATGCATGCACTCATTTATATTAATATATTTAAAACTGGTGTAACATCTACAATTGCAAAAAAATAAAATCATAAATCGATAATTTATAGTTGACGTAAGTTATAAGAACTCCATATCGTGTTGTAAGAGTTTGAGATTTTCTAGAGGATATCATAAAAAGGAAATGGTGAGAATCAATTATACAGATTGTTTTTTAATCACTGCCCTTAATATTGTTTTTAATCCTTGACAAAATTTGAATACAAAAATACATGCATTAGAAGATGTAAAGTAATATTTCAGTAACGAAGGTATAAAAACACGATCGATTGTTTCGAATCACTAGTAAGGAAGGAGGGAAGAAAATTGAAAATTCAGATTGATTGTCTGCTAAAATGTATCGATTTTTTTAATAAATGCCTCTTTTTCTATTCTCCCTTCCGTAATCAAACAGATTTTGCAGTTTCCAGTTACTCAGCTTTCTCAGATATGATTCGTAAGTTTCGTTAGTGTGTAATGTGTCGGCTTGAATATTAATTTACTCTCTTTAAAGTGTATGGTTTTTTAATGTGTTCACTAGTGTGTTTTATTTATCTGAATATCTGGTTTAATATCTGAATATCTGATTTCTTAACTTGCAGTTTTACGTTAAGATTGTGTTAGAAACTTATACACTTTAAAGAAAATATATCATGCAGTATTATATCGTAATATGCATCATTATACATTATGCTCTCATTTCGGAAATATATTATGCATTTTTGGTATTCCTTATTTTTTTACTTAGATTTAACTTATTACGGTGAGTAATAATCAACTTATTAACATATATTTTAACCATTTGCGCAGAAATTTTATCAAACACGTTTTTCAGACTGCTTTCTTTTATTTCGTATGGTTTGAAATAAGTGAAAAATATTATATTTAACATTTTAATAGTTTATGGTCATGAAATATAGTATGAAACACTGGTGTCTGTTTCTGCATTAAAAATAAAATCCTTTTATCACGACTCACTTCCAAACAATAAATTTTCAAATGTGCACTTATTTGCAGTTATTTAGATCTATGAGAAAAACAACTATTAATTATGGAAATTTTTTCATTAATTTTTTTAATTAATATTTCAGGCTTGAATATTAATTTACTATCTTTAATGTGCATACTTTTCCTTAATTTATAAACTAGTGTGATTTATTTTCCTTAATGTGTAAACTAGAGTGATTTATTTTTCTTAATGTGTAAACTAGAGTATTTTATTTTACTAAATAAACGATATAAAAGGTTTTAGTTAGTTATTTTCGAGATTATGTTAGAAACTTATGAAGGTAAGAGAAAATATATCATGTGGTATTATATTATAATATGCATTATTATATAGTATGCTCTCTTCGCGGAAATATATTATGTATTTGGATAACTTTAATTCGAATATTCATTCAGCAATTAACTTATTAGTATGAGTGATTATTATTTTATTACTCTATATTTTAACCCATTGACACAGAAATTTTATTAAACATACTTTTCACACTTTTTCCATTATTTTGTATTATTTTAGATCAAAATTTTGTATTTAGCATTTTAATAATTTCTAGTCATAAAGTACATCATAAAACAGCAGTATCTGTTTCAGCATTGAGGGTAAAATCTTCCAAACAACAGAAACAACAAGAAAAGTTTTTCATACTGAAATTTCTTTCAAAATCGTACATTCAAATTCAGAAAGTGATAAATTTATACATATGAATAGGGAAAAAAAATCAAACTATATTTTGGTATTTAATATTTTTATACAAATATAATATTAAAAATCTAACAGATTTTTTAGTACCGATTAGGCTGTTTCATGTAATTAAAAAATTTCCAAAATATATTTTTACTTGTAGTAACATCATAAAAAAATATACATAAAAGGGACACAGGTGTCTCATCTGCGCTAAATGATCAACAATGAAATAAATTTAAATATTAAAATATTTTTCTACAAGAAAGTGAGACTAATTAGCAGTACTTTGAATTAAATTCAAGAATTAATTGTTAGGAAAATAAATGTTTCNCTACTACTACTACTACTACTACTACTACTACTACTACTACTACTACTACTACTACTACTACTACTACTACTACTACTACTACTACTACTACTACTACTACTACTACTACTACTACTACTACTACTACTACTACTACTACTACTACTACTACTACTACTACTACTACTACTACTACTACTACTACTACTACTACTACTACTACTACTACTACTACTACTACTACTACTACTACTACTACTACTACTACTACTACTACTACTACTACTACTACTACTACTACTACTACTACTACTACTACTACTACTACTACTACTACTACTACTACTACTACTACTACTACTACTACTACTACTACTACTACTACTACTACTACTACTACTACTACTACTACTACTACTACTACTACTACTACTACTACTACTACTACTACTACTACTACTACTACTACTACTACTACTACTACTACTACTACTACTACTACTACTACTACTACTACTACTACTACTACTACTACTACTACTACTACTACTACTACTACTACTACTACTACTACTACTACTACTACTACTACTACTACTACTACTACTACTACTACTACTACTACTACTACTACTACTACTACTACTACTACTACTACTACTACTACTACTACTACTACTACTACTACTACTACTACTACTACTACTACTACTACTACTACTACTACTACTACTACTACTACTACTACTACTACTACTACTACTACTACTACTACTACTACTACTACTACTACTACTACTACTACTACTACTACTACTACTACTACTACTACTACTACTACTACTACTACTACTACTACTACTACTACTACTACTACTACTACTACTACTACTACTACTACTACTACTACTACTACTACTACTACTACTACTACTACTACTACTACTACTACTACTACTACTACTATTAGCCATGACTAAATTACTGAACACTAAGGTGTAAAAAAGAATTAATATCATTTCTTCTTTAATTATTTCATATGATTCTTCGAAAATGATTAAAAATGTTTATATACCAAATGCTTAAAAAAAGTATTTAATTCTTTCTGTGATGAAAAAATTTTAATGTATTATTATATTAATCAAAATACGTGACTATGCAGCTATCAGGGAAACTTTTTCTCTTAGACGTATGAAAAATAAAAATGCGTCTTCCCTAACCTTATCATTTTTTTGCATTAATTAAGAATTTACAAACTATACGAATCACATGGGAATTTTAATTTTTGCATTTATATGAGTGATATAATACATATAGTTCCATAAAAGCATTTCAATTTACATTCAAGTAAACATTCATATATTCAATTTCATCAGTTTTAAAGGAAGCTTACTGCACAGGGAAATGTTTTCGAGAAATGTTTAAGAATTCATAACACAAGCATTGATTGTCACCTATTTTTACGCCAGACTGGTAGAATAAGTAAAATAATGCAAATCATTTGTATGGGCAGATATTTTTCTTTCGCTTTATAAGTTTCAACGCATCGTCTCTAAGAAGCAGATTTCGGTTATATATATATGCATAGATAACAAATCCGTTCGGAAAAAGAATTTTAAATTTCAATTTTTCTTTATTTATCCCTCCTAGGTTTTTTTCTATTTTTTATTTTCGATGATTGAATAACGCGATTCAGCTTTTCGAGTTTGATCCAAGAATTTGAGATTATGGGATTTTTTGTGCCATATTTTGAATCTGTTTATGCTTCCTGGTACTGAAGTTCAGGGCATAGAATTGAATTTAAGCATTTCTCCGCGTTTTTGAATATTATGAATTGCACATAAAATTCTTTTTTATTCGTTGAACTTACGTTTGTTGAAGATTGTCTAGACATTTGGTTAACATGGGCAAAATTTTCAAAATAAGTTATCTACATTTGAATTGATATTTTTTTATGTAATTTTAAATTTAAAACGAAAAACATGAAAATAAAACTATTGGCTTAAAAGTAGGTAAAAAATTTGAATATAACAATAATATATATGAATATGCCATTGATTATGCTTTTATGATAATATCACGGGAAATTTTTCAGCATTTTTAATAGTTTGAAATCGAAATATAGAGAGAAAATTGAAAGAAAGGCCCTGCATTAGTTTCACATTCAGCAATACTTGGTCTTTTTTTCAAATTTTGCAAATTTTAAAAAAAAAACTAAACATTTTTTTTTTTACTATACATCAGTTACCTATATGCAAAGTTAATTTAAAATATCGTCATAAGTTTTTTCTCTGCTTCAATGCTTGCAATTTTTCCTTAATTATCTTTTAAATTTTTAAAATAAAGAAAATCCAGCCTGCTTATTCCTCCATTTAAGTTTGTGAAACTAATTAGATGACTGCATTTTAAACAATGAAATTTCAGAAAATATTAATTTCTGTGATTGTTTCTTAAATAGAGGGCATGATACATTTGCATTAAACATCAATTGAGTATCAATCGTTTATGAGTTGTTAATGTTATTATTTATATAATATTAATAATAGATTTTATATTATTAATAATAGATTTTATATTATTAATAATAATACATTATCATAATTTATAATAAAAAATACAATCTTGATAATTACATTGAAACAAAAAATGCTTGTCTCTTAATTTATTAAGTTAAAACTGCGCATTTAGTCAGTTTTGTATTCAAATGCAGATAATAGTAAAATATACTAGCATTTTAATATCTGCATAATTTTAGCAGTGATTAATTTAACAATGCGCTTTAAATCAATAAACTAAAGTGAAACATAGAAGAAAAATAAACGATAGTCAAAATTGTCCATTAATGTCTAATTATTTTACTTCAATTTAAATCAGTGTTCTAGAATATGAAAATAATCAAGATTTCTTTGCAAAATTTTATTGATATTGATCATAACAGCTGCGTTATTTGCTGTAATTTTTCTTTTAATTTAACTAATTTTTTTTGCATTTGAGCATAAGTTGACTTCCTTGATAATGTGAAAACTTCATTTTCTTCAAAAAATTATGAAAATTAAGAAGGTCGATACGTTATGAGTGATAGTCTTTACCATTTTTTTTTTATTAAATTTGACAGATGGTATTGTAAATCAAAGCTGGCAATCTTTATTCTGTTTCGTTGAAAGTTGAAAGGAGCATTACGGACATGCGTTTGGCTGCAAACACTTAGATTATAATTAGATTTAAATTAGAAAGCTAAAGCCATTTTACAAACAAATCTACTAATACTATAGCAAAGCCGATGTTTTCGAATGATTAATAAATAAAACGTTCATTGAAAATTATTTTTCCTTTTTTATCGTTTTCCTTGACGCTTTACCCAAATACAATGTTTCAACGTACTTTAATAAAGTTAACTGAATTCGGCATCTGTATTTAAAAATTTTAGTTCGTCACTAAATGTTTTTGAAAATACAAGTCTCAGTTACACTCATCCGAATAGATCGTTTTGAAGTTGGAAGAATATTAAAATTTCCATGGTCGAAAAATAAACATTTTTCAGCGAGAACTTAGTGATATAAATTTACAGCTCCCTAAGCTTTTGCTCAGATTTGAAAATGGCTGGCAGTGTTTAAATTTTTGTTTTCTCAAAAATTAGAACGACTGAAATATCATGCATAAAATATTCATAAAAATATTAATTTTAATGTTTGAAATTTTGATACAGTTCTGAAATTTTGCAGATCAAAAATATGAATCCAATGAAAAAACTACTTAATTTCAGAGAAAATGCATTGTTGTGTCTTATTTATTAATTAAAGTGATTATTACGATGGCGAATAAAGTGATTATTACATAGGGTGATTAAAACATCGTGCTCTTTTACCAATCAGCATATTTAAGGTAAGACATCTGAACCAATGTAATTGAATTTTAGAACTTGAAAATATAATTATTAAACCAAAAGTTACTGAATTTTTTAGTTTTTTTTCTTATAGATTTTTAAATGTAGTCTTATCAATATCAAGCAACGACAAGGGTATTCAAAGAGTCGTATATTTTACTCCTTACTCAAATTTGCAGTTTTATTCTACACCGAGAAAGAAAAGTATGGGAAAACCAAGAATATGGCAAAATTTACCGTTCTTCCACCTCTACGAGAAAGCCCAAAAGATGGGTAATTTATGCCAAAGAACTTAGGTATTGATTTTGGAAAAATTTAGAGAAAATTTGCTATTGCAATATGTGATAAAACTTTGTAAATGAAGCGAGATTTGGAAATTTTATGATGATATCTTAGAACATGGTTTGGAATTAGTTTCGTTAAATTTGCTCTCATCTTTCAATTTTCTGTTAAATGTGTGATTATTACAGTCGTAATTTTGAAAACTAGAATTTTTGAAAAGCCGTTAACGTATGAACGGAAAAAACTACCGAATGAAAAATTTAAATACTGTATATTTTTGTTCTATTAACCAAAATTATGCTTTTATTACCAAAAATGCCATTTTTTTCTCCGTGTAATTTACAATTTCAAGAATATACATATCACAACAATTTAAAGAATACACACTTTCCATAATATGCATTTTTGAAAATATTTATTTAAAAATATAACAAGAAGGAGTAAGATTTTAGTGCTCCATTACTTTGGTAAATATTTTGTTCAGTTTAATGTTTCCTTTCTTGGAAAAACTACAATAAAATTTTGAACAAAAGAGTGTTAAATTGTATCATGTTTAAATAAATTGATAATAGAATTCTTAGAAAAATATTCAATCTGAAAAATTTATTTCCAGCACTAGTATATTAGAGAAATGAAAAAACATAAATCAGAAAGAATATAGTACATCTACAGTAATTCAATTAAAAAAATTTCCAAATAGGTATAAGTTAAAGAACAGAAAATAACTTTTTAAGGTAAGATCACATCTATCAAGTACTTAGCAATAAATTTGTTAAAGTAATAACAGGGAAAAAGTGTATAGTAAAAGCTATTTTATTTATTATTTAAAAATTATATAAGTATGAAAATATTCCTAATAGTTCTAAAATCAGAAAAAAATATTCAAAAAAACGTTTATGTTTATTGCATGCATTTATTATGTAGATAAAATTTAGCTTGAGAAATGAATTTCTTTTATAAAATGATAAGAGAAATAAGTATTTTTTCCAATTTAATATATTTATAGAAAATTAAAGGCTTATGCAAAGAAACTAAAATAAAAGCGACCGCTTTTTAAGGAACAAATTATAATTCATTTTTATAAATATAGATAGATAATCTCATCTCATAAATAAAAAAAAATATTCTTTAAAATTTATCTCGTAATTCTAGCAGAATATTCCACCATAAATTTTTCTACCCAGTTGATACTGACAGACAATTTTTCTCATAATTTTAGCACATCGAAAGCAGATGAAAACTTTCAGAAAAAAAAGTAGGACGATAACTAGATAATCTATCTTATAAAACAGCGTTAAACACTGTGGTTTAAAAGTAATAAACGAGACGACGGGAAAAAAAACGACTAAAATTTTCAGGGCACGTTCATAGTACGAGTTTTAGTCGGTAATGAAGTTAGTACCTCAACTTAAAGAGTATAACAAACTTTTCGAACCCACAGTAGTGTGCGAAGTTGGACTTTAGGAGTATTTTTCTAAACTTCTTTTACAAGCGTTTTCTTTAGGATTTCTTTTCTTGCTTTCCGTTTTTTTTATCTCTTTTTTTTTTCTCATGTTCAAGGTCTCATCGTTTGGTTCCCACACAACTCTAGGTTTTTCGATGAAAATTCGGATTTATCTACTTTTTCCTCTTCTTTTTTATTTATTTTTTCTTTTTCTTTTTTTTTTCAAAATGAATGAACTATTTGAGAATTCAGGACGTAGAAGTTTTAAAAACTGTGTTTTCTTACAGTTCCTTGAATTATTCTCTATGTGATCACGCGATACTTGGTTGTTTAGAGAACATTTAACAATGTTCTAAATCCAATTTTCGAATTCGCATTGAATTTAAAATCAAATTACCAGACAAAAGAATTTATTCATGAGAAACAAAAAAAGTTGATATTTTCAGTTAAAATGAGATAGATATTTTAACTAAACGCGCTACTTACAGACATTATAAAGCTGAACATAGTGCATCAAGTTAATAAATGTACCTGACACATTTGTTGAATTACTTCAATTTGTGAAAGAAAAGTATTTTTTATTTCAAAATAAGTATATATTTTTTTATTATTAAATATATTCTTCATACATTCATTGTGTTTTGTTTGTCTACATTTTCAATCTTTATCTTACGCATAAATCATGTGAATCAATGAGGGGATACATACTAACACCAATAAAAATTTACCATTAAATAAAATTTAGATCTTTTTTACAAAACGTTCATATAGTTCCTACTCGGTGAACAAGAAAGGTTTCCAGTAAAATAACCGTAGCATATGGTAATGGCATTTCCGTTAAAAAAAATTCATAATCATCCTTAATAAAACCAGAGCTAACGAAAATCATTCATTTGGTAATTTTTCCGTACATGCATCAAAGGTTACATATATATAATGGTTTTCAAAATTATAGTTTTTATTAAAACACATTTCATAAAAATACTAACTGAACTGTAAATTAACCTACGGTATTATGATTCAATTACCAAACTTTACTATACATGCCAAATTTTTTCACATATTATCAAACAATATTTTATTGTTAACTTTACCAAAATCATGATGCTTAAGATCTTGAGAGTTATAAGTTTTTAATGCAAACCGAAGCTCCGCAAAGAGTACCTTTAGAAAATAGCGAAGTATCTATTACCGAAGCGAGTTCTACAGCCCTTTAGTAAAAATAACAATATTTTTTAATGTTCCCATAGAGTCAAAAAAATGGTATATTTTACCATATTCGTGTAGTTTTAGCAATACGTTTTTTATCAGCGTATATTCATACGCTGATAAAAAAAAAACGTATTGCTCAATAAAAAAAAACGTAATGGTCAATAAAAAGTAGAAATAAATGATGTACCATTCTAATTAATTTTGGATGTATCGAAATCGAGTGTTCATATTTTATTCGTCATATTAAATAAAATGTGTCATCCATCATGCAGCATGTACAAAAGGCAATTTATTACAATATATTCTACATTTTTCACAATTGCGTTAAAGAAATAGTTTTAATAATAATAATAGTTTTGCGAAAAAAATTTCTTTCACCTAATTTTTTAACAATTTGGTAATCGTTTTATTCGTCATATTGCATAATATGTGCCATCAATCATCATGGGACATGCTCAAGGGTGAATAAAAAAAATTTAGTTTAAATACAATTTTATGAATTTCTTGCTAACACTGAGAAAATAAGTATGATCAAAACTACCAGAATATGATAAGGTTCACTATGTTTCTGGTTCTTTTGGAAAAGCGAAAAGCTCGGTAATTTATACCGAAGTGCTTTTGTAATGATTTTGGTAATTTAATAGTAAAATATAGATTTTTTAAATGTGATAAAACTTGGTAAATGTTTTAATGTTTGTAATTTCATCATACTGCTTCAGAGCATGACATAAAATACTTTGTTCCGATTAAATTTACTTTTCAGCTTTGTATTCTTTACAAAATATATAGTAATAAGGCTTATAGTTTTGAAAACCAAATTTTTTATTAAACTGTTACCATATAAACGGAACAATTGCCAAATGAATTGTTCAAATGCCGCATATTTTGACATTACTAACCAGAAGTATCTTTTTTTATTAGAAATGCAGTTACTGCACAGCACGATAATTTTACCAGAATTTTCGTCTTTATATATTATGTAGTATGTCGTTTTCACAAACGTTTTAGTAGACGTTTGTATAAAACGTCAATTTAACATCCAATTTCTGAGTAATTTTAAAGTATCCCGATAGACTGATTATTTTTTTCACTTTTAGTAATACATAAATAATTTAATATTTTCCTTTATTAATAATCTTTAGCAGAACTTGTAGGAAGGCAGCATGTGGTGTAATTTTTTTGACCCTGTAGACAAAATAAATATTATATTTTTATTTTGAGTTAAACAGAAAATGGGACAAAATTGAGTTAAACAGAAAATGGGATGAAAAAATATTCGTATTTTTTCATCCCACAGAGTTTTCATTAACGTCATATAAATGGTTTTCAACTATAAATTTATAAAAATGGAAATCAATATTAACAAAAGTTGAGAGCCCACGTTTTGGTCAAATTATTTCTGGCTTTCCCAACGTTCTTTGCCTATTTTAAGAACACTGTTTAAAGTAAATGCAAAATTATTTTATTTAAGATGGAAGTTTAAATTTCTCAAGTTTGTGAAGGTATTGAGTTTTATATACTTATAAACGTTATTTGTTTGTCTGGTGCTTAGTTAATTTTTTAAACTTTGTTTTTTCTTAATTTTAACTAATTTCAGTAAAATAAAAAAAAATAAATTTGTATAATTTTTCATATTAAATTTCCTATTGCAGAATTTTTTTTCAATCAGTATATTCTATGCTAATAAATTTTCAATAACATAATTAAGAACTTTTGTTTAATAGTGTAGCTATTTAATCATGTATTGCAATATTATACATTATTGCCTTTTTTAAAACTTGTAGCCTTCCAAAGTGCAATATTTAAATACAAACATTTCAACACATGCTCTGCAGATAAATTTTATAATCTTGCCATGAATTTCAGATTAATACGGATGATTCTGCTTCTGAGATTAATAGTAGTTAAACTCGAGATTTAAATGAAAGTGTTAAATTACCTAATGATCTGAAAGCATTTTGCACGCATTTATTAAATTAGTTAATTCATAAACTATATGTGAAATAGTTTTTGCTGATTATTTATTACATTTTTATTATTATTTCAAATTATTATATTTAATAATAGTCGACAAATTTTGAAGTTTAATATAGACAATTCTTTACATGACTTTAAAGAATGTCATTTTATAAGATAAAATAAGAAATTTGAACGAGATCAGTTGAAGAGTACTTGAGAAGTCGAATTTGGAAAAGCTCTACACTTAAAATTTAATTTCGTAGAAAATATTTTCCTCATTTCGATAAAATAATCAATTTTGCCTTATAAATATACTTTCTTCGAAATATATTTATTATCTATATTAATTTCCTTATTCATTTGTTTACCTTTCAATTTAAAAATAAAATTATCAAAAATACAAATAAAATTATTACGCATAAATTGATTAAGAATAAAATATGATTAATAAATATTTATTCAGAAATATTTTTTCAAATAATGATCTTTGTATAACCAATTTTTATAATTGTGTGCAAAAATTTCAAAATTCGTTTAAAAAGTTTTCAAGATAAGTCAAAGTACGCAAAGTGTAAAATTAACATTAAGAGGACAATACTTTCGCCCACTCTCCTGACCAATTATATATACCCCCAGCCACTTATAATAATTGTATACCTGACCTAATAGATTTGTGGCTATTTTATTTTTATTTTATAACCATCGTTGAACAGTTAAGCTAATCTTCAGTTTACGACTACAAATTTTCAACTCCAAATCCTTGTAATTTCGCACTACACCCAATCCAGAAGACTCCTCAATCAAGCTTTGGACGAAATTTGCCTTCATGAAGGGCTTTTTGAATCCGCATCTACGTTACATGAAGAAGTAAACCGCGAAAAACTCTCACGGTGAGCCTGATTGCAAGTGGATTCCAACCCATAATCCGTCTACCACTGAGTAAATTTTACAGCTGCTCAGTGGTCGCAGCTAGCTGTCTTTGGGTTTGGAATCGACCAGACATTGCTGGGTTTCGAACTCGGTTCACCTTATCGGGATGCAAGCGCTCTATCCCCTAAGTCACCAGGCTATTTCTCATCGTGGCTATTTCTCATATTTTGAAAATCAGAAATCCAAATCCATCGGAAAAAGTAAAATTTTTTGTGTCCGATTTCGCAACTTGAAATATCTCCTGCAATAGACATGTGTGGTCGTCAATTGAAAATGGAATCCGATCACTAATATAAAAAATAACTCATTGTTTTTTTTAAAGAAATCTACTTCTAAAATCACGCTAAATTTTTTATTCACTACTTAGTTTATTTAAAATTAAAAAAATACTAATGAAATTTATTTAAATTTCTTAACATTTTATTAACTAACTTAGCATATGTTATTGCTGAAATTGAAGCATATAAGTATGTTAAACATATGCATGCTGTTTAATAAAAGCAATCACTATCATTAAATCTACGTTTAATGTACTTGTTTTCATTTATTGTTTGATTAAATTTTTCAAAGTTCTCTTACATAACAATAAAAAAAGGATTGATAAAATCTACATACATTCAACAGTTTAATGCAATTCGAAAGAAAGCGTTATTTTAATATTTGTGAAAGCAATATCAGAAAATTTATAATACGCAAATACAAATTCAGTAATCCCAATTTCAAATTTTTTTCGATTCTTCTATTTGATTAAACCTTTGATACAAATGGAACACGGGTTTCTCTTTTATGTAATTCTTTATCACAATCTAAAACTTGTTTTGATATTTTTTAATTCGTAAGAAACAGTCTAATAGTTACTGAAAATATTGTTAGATTATCGGAATTATATTTGTACTAAAACATAAAATCCTGAAAAAGTAGTTAGAAAAAAAATTTTTTTTCATTCATGATCATAAATTTATCAATAATTGTTCTTTTTAAATTAAAGAAATTTTTCAGCAATGCGTAACTGTTTCTCTTCGTTCTAAATAGCAGCAAATAATTGCAAATTTGAAAAATTATTGTTAGGAAGTGAGCCCTATTTGGAAAAATTTACGTTTTACGTAGAGAAAAACACCGGTGTTTCATTCAATCAAAAATTATTAAACTGCTAGATATAATATTTGTCACTTATTTTAACACAAATTTATACAAAATAATTAATAAAGTATGAAAATTAAATGTAAAAGAGTGTAATGCTTCAATTCTATAGGCAGATTATCAGAAATGTTGATACAAACTGTACGAAATATAATATTACTAAATGTTATCACTTAAAATTAGCGAGTAAAGGATAACAATTTATTCTGTGAATATAGTAACTTGTTCTACAAAGTTTCAAATTTTCTTCTAAAAGATTCTTATTGTGAATGTTATAACCGCTAGCAGCACGTCTCTTACTAAGTAGAAAAGAGTCTGATCACTGATAAAAGGCAAACTCTCCGCGGAGCTTTATCGGAAAGTTCAGTCGTCTTTGAAAAGCCTTATTGACCGATAATCAGCAGTCGGTAGTGCTGCAGTTTACACAGCATACAATCCCGAGCCACGCGAACACGTGCCAAGAATACACGTCTCTTGGCATCAGCTTGAAGAACCCCGTAGAAAGCAAAAGTGATACAATGGACGATTTTTCTTTCAGCATGACTGAATCAAAACTTTGCATTTCATTCTCCAAGTTGAAAAAAACAAGAAAAAAAAATACATACCGGAGTTTTATCGCTTTGACGCATCTTACTTTTTTCCAGAATGTTCTGCATGCTTTTTTTTTTTTTTTTTAGTTTTTCCAGAACAAACTCGATAAAAGCTACAAAGTGAATAAATAGTAAGCTGGTTTATTAAGTTTTAAGGCGTTGTTTTTAACTATTTCAATGTCTTATACAGACATTTTTTTCTTCATTCTTCCATTTTATTCGAATATCAACGCTCTCATCGAACACGATTTATTTACCAATTTCTTTTCTTTTTTTTTTTTTTTCATTTTTCTACAATCTGATTTTATTTTATATTTTTCTTTTTAAAAGAAAACGATGTTTTTGGAAAAAACTAGAGACTCCAAAGAAACGTTCGTAATATCAAGGGTATTGATTCCACTTTACCAAGTTTCTATGAAACAGGAACTCGTTTACCTTCCATCGCACTGTACTACTTTCTATTAAAGACGTGATCCTCGCGTTCAAGTTCTTGTTTTAATGAATAGGCAGTTATCCTGGTTTGTTTGATTTTAAAGAAAGAAACGGGTTTTATTTCAACATCTTTGGGAGTGAAGCTTGCATTTTTTTAACCTCTTTGACAGTTTTAAAGAGCTTTTTAAAGTATCTTTTTACAACATTCTTCTTAGCTCGCAAAAGCGTTTCTTTCCTTTTTTTCTCGATTCTGTGAAATGAAATTTTTTTCTTCAAAAGACAACGTTCAAACGTTTTTATGTAGCTTTTCAGCCCTTGTATTTTGCGTTGAAATACATANATATTTCAATAAAAAATTGAAATATCGAATTTGATATCATGTCAATATAAAAATATTATGTCCATAAGCTTCAATCTACTGAAAAGATTTTTTACTTACCTTACCATTTCAAATATATTTTATTTTTAATTTTTTCAACCAACAAACTGGTTTTTTTTCTACTATTATTTTTTCAACTAACTTTTTCAACATTGGTGTCGGAAAAATAAAGAAAACAATAAAGAGTTACGCTTGAGTTAAATGATTTTCATTAAAAATATATATTTTTAAATTATGATTATAAACATTAAAGACTTTACAACAGATAATCAAAAAAAAAGTTAAATCAAATATTTTTTCTTAAGCGCATTCAGAATATTAAATTAAAGTGCAATTGTATGGTTTTGATTACGAAATGCTGCGAACCATAGTTAACATAATGGTACATTAGTTAGATAATATGGATCTGTATTAAAAGTTATTATAATAATCTGCAGTTTCTCATTATTTAACAATATAAAGAAATATACTACTTACATAGTATATTTAAGATTGAGCGTATGGTATAAAAGGGGTACTGATTCCACTTTAACAAGTTTTAATAAAAAATAATTGCACTTTCCATCGCCCTGCACAACTATTTATTAAAAACGTGTGGACTCGAGAATCACGTTCTTGTCTTAAAGAATTGGCAGCTAGTTTATTTAGTTTTTAAGGTGGAAACTGGTTTAGTATAAATGTCTTATGGAGTGAAAAGTGAATTTTTTGAGCTTTTTTAAACTTCCTTGACTGTTTCAAAGAGATTTTTTAATTATCTTTTTACAACATTCCTTCTAGTTTGATGACGCATTCTCTTCTCTCGATGTTGTAAATTGAATAAGAAAAAGTAATTTTACCACATTTGTTTAAACGACAACGTTCAAAAGTTATTTTTTTTACAGCGCTTGTATTTTGTATCGGAAATTGGAATACTCAACGCAAGTATTCAAATATGCTTAAATTTATTTATATATTTCAATAAATTTGAATCTATATTATGTTTTATATTATGTGAAAAATTTGAAATATATAATTTAATATCAGTTAATATTATGTTTATTCACTGTATTCTACAATAAATATTCCCTTATCTGCATTTGGAATCATTTCAAATGCATTTATATTTTATTTTTCCAATTAAATTTTGCGAACATTGTTTCAGTCAGAAATTTTAAAGAAAAAATTAATAACTTAAAATAAGAAGAATTTTTTTTTCTATTTTTAACCATTATCCTTGCAATGTAAATTCCAGCTCTTATTACAAACTTTCTCAGTATATTTGATGGTTTAAAGCTATTTAACGACAAAATTGCCTTTTTTATCTTGTTTTTCATTTTAATCATCAATGGATTAAAACCAACAAGTCAAATTCTAGTTTTTGCCATGTAGTTATGCCTACCGTATGATGACTCTAACATTTACAAATTATTTTACAATTATTTTCTTAATTTTCTCTAAATTTTCAGCAGCAATTTTCTTATGGTTCTAAACATTGTATGAGAAAAATCGAGATGACTCGACTTTATTGTCAAATGATACTTTACTTGATTATTATATTTCTTTTAAAATAAATTTTTCATAAAATTAGTTGCCAAAAATTTCTATACGGGTGGACCACTAAAGTTTTAAGCGATTTTACCCTTAAATATTATTTTTAACTTTTTTAAGTTAAAAACAGTTTTGGATTTTTATTCATACCGAGACACTAGATCTGTGCTAGCTCAGTGTGCATAGTTCTCAATTCCAAATGAGGTCACACAGGTTCGAACACCAGCTTCGATTGGTCACACGAAAGCTTCTCTTGGTTCGCTCTGACCACAATGCTGACATAGTAATATGAATTTCTTTTTTCTTTCACTAACAGAGTTCGAAAAAAATAAAAGTACTTTTCTGCTAAAATGGCAAGCACCCATTTTTTTAAGAAAAAAACTATTTTCCATGAAATAAATGGTTTTATATTAGTTTATCAAATGATAGTTTTTTTCCGTAAATTTAGCAGATTATTTCTTACAATTTTGAAATTTGAACATTGATAGCCTCGAACTCAAAACATAAGCTGGCTTCTCAATGCCCATATCTGTGATATAATATAAATTACATACATTAAAGACTTAATTAATGTTCCAACTTTTTTTTCCTATATGTATATAATACGAAATTAAGAGCTATCCTATCCTACAACACACATAGCTAATTGAACTAATGATAAAACGTATGCCTATAAAAGATCAATTATATTTATGTTTTTTAGATAAGTAACAGTAATAGAAAGTGAAATGTACTATTTCCTTTATAGAGGAACCATAACCAAAGAAGCAATTACTGAAAATATCCGAGACCAAATTGATTGCGGAGCCACTTATTGAATTTGAAGTGTCGATGGAAAAAAAAACTTTCATTTTTCTTTTTCTTTAAATCTTATGAAGCCAATCCAATAAGTCATTTTGAGTCTCTTTATATCTAGAGGTATGTTTACCAATAAAATAAAAGAGAAAAAATAAACAACAACATGAGCATCGATAACTCTCAACAATAGAAGCGACTCCACTTTAGAATTTCAATTTCAACCAACGGGAATTTTCCCACTTTCTTTCTCGCCCTCTCCAAAATATTTTTTCTTGTGTTTTTTTTTCTCAAGTTTCTTTTTTTTTTAAGATACTCAGTTTAAAGAAACAGCATTTCATCAGAGTTGTAGGTACTATAGCCCTTTTAAGAGGCAGAAAAACGTAAGAAAAAAATAGAATTGAATTACTTTTGACAAAGAAAACGCACCTTATTAACATCGATCATAAAGTTTCTTAAACGAAAAAATACAACTAAAAATAAAGCAGCCCGCCCTCGGGAAGAATTACAGCTTAGCCACGTTTTACCTTTTGTATATATATATATAAAAAAAATTCAACCAAAAAGTTGCATTTTGGTTCTTTCTTTTTCATTCATCATACTACCCCAAACTGTTACCCCCCTTTCGAAAGACTTTTCATATATTTATTTTCTTCTTTCCGTGCATATCCATTTTTCACAGAAGTCCCCACAAAAACGGAGTAGGTTTGCCTATAGTATCGGAAACACATCAATGTTTCTCACAGTCTGAGTGTTTCTGAACTCCACTGGAATGGTATGAACTCTCCGTTTACTTTCGCTGCTGGTTACCATAGCATAAGGACTCAAAGTATACTTAGGTAAGGCATAGGGTTTGGCACGTAATATCCGCAAAATTTATTTTACAAGATGCTGTCCAATACTAAAGCTCGTGTTTTTTCATATTTTTTTCACATATGTTTTGAAGTAAATTGCTTTTTCAAAGGAAAATATTATACGCGTTATAGTACTTACTTTTTTGAAAAATGTATTTCATTTTAAATGATCTGAGTTCTATTTAAATTAAGAACAAATATATATAATCGTTCTTAATTTAAATAGAACTTAGAGCANTACATTAAGTTCAGCTGTCAGACCTCTTGTATTTTTTTCATCGCAGGCCTGTGTTATTAGAATTTACAAATTAAGGTAGCAAAATACCAATGAAAAGCTACAATCTAGTCGTCAGCTAGATATCGCAAAATAGCGTTTTCTAATATTACATTAAAGTTTCCATTGCAAATTTTATCAATACAATGGTGCAAACCATAGAGAAATACAAAATCAAACAAACATAGGAAAGCAAGGAGCCAGAACTAACGTCCGTGCAGTCCGTGATTACAAAACTGATTTAAAAATATTTTCGAAATTGTTAATTTTTATAATATATGCTTTTAAAAATATTTTATTTAGTAAAAATTGTTCTTATTCTCCTTCAAATTTTTTTGGAATGGAATGTTCCTTAAAGTTGTTGAATTTGGATTCATAGTCTTATACTTGATTTGGAATTATTTCTTACCATATTACTCACCTTGATTTGGAATTATTACTTACCATATTACTCACCTTGATTTGGAATTATTACACTCTCTATCCATGTAACGAATATCTTAATACAAGTCAGTAAAATACTTGCTATTACATGCTTGGTTTATAAGCATAAAATGTTTTTAAATACTAACAAAGGTATTAAATGTTATTTTGCAATAAATCTTACCAATTTTAAAGAATTAATTGGATAATTATGAAACATTAGATTTAATTGTCCTACATATATATTTCTTATAAACGTATTTTGAGCAAATTAAAAAAACGGACCTCCCTGAATAACTTTTGATAATATGATCAGATATTCGCGTTTTAAAACTCAATGATAATGGTTTGAGGATATGACCTCAAATATACCAATTAATTCGAATATTTTAAGTAACGGAAACAGGCTCAATATTTTAAGTAACAAAAGCAGACGCAGAACCGTATTTTTCCTGAATAAGCATTACTTCATTAAAGCGGTCCAAAATTTGATCTGCATAATGTTAATTTTACTATTTACGTATTTAGCCATATTTCAAAAAAAAATTAATCTAATTCTTTTGCACACAGTTATAAAATAATTTATCGAAAGATAATTCCATCAAAAAACAACTTTTAGTAATTCTTCATTAATTTTATTTTTTTAATTAGTTGATATGATAATGAATTTAAAGCGTAATATTTTTGCATCATTTTAATAAATTCAATTTTACGTGGCAAAATATAAAAGTTGACTGAAATTGAGTGAATCGTTCCAGAGACATCGAATTTTGTGAAACCGTATTTTAAATTTTTGATTTTCAGGAACTATTTGACCGATTTCGCGCAAATTTTGTATTTAACCATGCACAAATGCATTATTTAAAATTATGTAAAATATTTAGTACCTTACGATTCACAACTTATTTGACTATAATAAACTTTAACTAAACTAATTCAAAAATTGCGAGCAAACATTTTTCTATTCGTTTTCAAATTTCTCGAGATATAACAAAATAGCCATGAAGTAAAATTAACATGAAGGGTTCTAAACTTTATATCGATTTCCTGACCAAACCGCCAGGGCCATATTATTCAATGTAGCTACCTCCTGTATGTAGGAGGTCAAAAATCTAAATCCGTCACTTAAACGTATGTTTATTCAGAGAAAGTGCGTTTTTACGTCTAATTTCGTTTGTACTTATTAATGAACATATTTGAGCTTCCCTCTTCGAACCATTAAGATTGAGCCCTAAGACTTATAGATCCGTACGTTAGATCAAAAGTTATTCAGGGTTGTTCAATTTTTATTCGGAGCGCTGTACAGTAAGTTAGGAAATTACTCCCCAAAACGTATCTTCTCTGAATATACCTTTCTTATGAAGGATTCGAATTTCTGACTCCTAAAGTCTTGGGGGGGGGGTAGTCTCAAAATTTGGAGTCTTAAATTATAATTGCGTATTTCTCTATACTTCGAGAACTTTGTGAAATGAAAAAACAAAGTGAATTGGAAAATTTTGCTTACAGTTTTGAAATCTATTTATCCAAAGATAGTTCCACAAATAAAACTATTATTATTTTCATATCAGAATATTAATTGCGTTTTATTATTTTATTTTAAAATAGTCGAAAAAATTTTGAATTGTAAGAATTTATAAAAAAAAGAAATTCAGAATTTTTTAATTTAACAATTTTTTACAACATTTTATAGAATATAGTTTAACATGGCAAAATATAACAGTTCCTGAATAGTACACGAACAGTTTTTGAGAATTGTTCTAAGTTTAAAACATACAACTTTTTAAAAAATTTATTTCTCAAGAACTATTCGGCCGATTTCATTGTGTATTTTTTCATTGTAGTCAACTAGTAATTTTTATACGTAACGTTTGAAAATTACGTCATTAAAAGAACTGAAATAGTTAAATAACTCTGATTTGATAGAGTTACTAAACATTATCAGATGGAACCAAAATGCCATTAAAGTCTAATTGATATGCCAAACTTTTATACATTGAGAAGTTAGAGATTGAGTTTTAAAAAAAACTTAAAAATTAAATGATATGGATGACGATTTTTATATTTCATACTGATAACTTAGACAGAATGAGACCCCAGACGTCCTTTTTTTAAACTTTAGAAGAATTATAAAGCCCCACAGCGAATAGCAGTTCGCTTTAAAAATATGTTTTAAATGGTTTAAAAATCTCAATCATTTTAATTTTGCAGCTTAGTAAGTTAAAAAAAATCCTGCAATGATATAAATAGAAATCTGTGCATGAATTGGCACATTTCGCTTGAAATATTATATTAATATCGCTGATAAATTCGCAGTTCTCACTCCTGATTCACTTAGTCATTGAAAAGTAGTTTTCAAAACGTTATTAAAACATGGACAATTAACGTAGTGTAGGAAAAAGATATTTCTGGTGAAAAAAATATATAAAAATAAAGAAACAACACAATTTTGATAATAGAATTTACCGAAAATTCTTGTTTTCAAAATTATAATTCGTATTGCCACACATTTTGTAACAACTTCAGAAAAATTACCGAGTAAATGGCATTAATGCCATGCTCTAAGGTATCATGCTAAAATTTTCAAATTTTCAATACTTAACAAGTTTTAGCAATTATTATGAAATAATATTTCATTGTTAACTTTACCACAATCATTAAAAAGCGCTTCTGTAAAAACTACTGTTCCTTCTCGTGTTCCCATCGAGCCAGAAACACGATAAATGTTACTATATTCTGGTAGTTTTCACGATATTTTTATCTCAGTTGCGCGAAATGAGGATATGGTATACTTTGCGCTACGCAGAACGAAGCTAAAACAACGTAAATAAAGTACAAATAAAAGTTACAGTAAAACCATAAATATACAATGAATAAGACACTGAGGACTGGTATAACAATGAGTCACCAAGGAACTATAGCTATAAATGAAATAATGAGAAAGTTATTTGTTTGTAGAACCGGAATAGTACCATAATTTTTATTGTCTTATCTGTGCTTTATTAAGATTGGTTTTTGCTTTATTAATTATTAAATAAATTTAAAATATTAATAATTTATTTATTTTTTTAACACTTAATATTTGAACAAGGTACATTAAAATGCAATTCGAGAGAAATGTAAGAGACAGATGTAATTTTGCGTATCTGAGGTACCATTATTTACACTGCCATCCAAATACTTGCTACAAAAAGTTTTTTAAAGTGTCCTCAAGTGATTCAATATAGCAAAGATCTACTTTTTTCTTAAATTTTAGTAAAACATGTATCATATTCAGTAATAATAAATCTTGTTAAGAAATTTGCTACATATTTTGAAAAGTGAAGTAAATACCATTAGTTTTCTATTTTCGGAAGTATTTCACTTTGAGAGAAAAGTTGTTGAAAATTCTTTTTGACAGCAATATTTCAGTCTAATGTATACATACTTGTCAGTATCGAAAAATTTTGACTTTCTTACTTTTTTTGTAACAAAAATAAACCCTTAAATTGCATCACTTTTCAGGAAATAGTAGCTTAGAGGGGTTATAATTGTTATGAAGTTCGGAAAAAATTACAATTTCAGATGATAATAATTCTTCTCATTTAAATGTGACTGACAAATAAATACATTTATTTCTAATAAATTAAGGATGAAAAAAACAATTGTTAAGCACTTATTTTTTAATGAAATTTTATTATACATATCTGATATGAAATTCTTTATTTTATTTTTCTTACAATTCAAGAACCTGTTGCAAAAAAAGTATCTGAAAAAGTTTCAATAGTGCAAAATTGTATAATTTTTTCAACCAAGTAAAATTCAAAAAATATATCATTTCCTGTATTAAGTAGATCTTGTTAAGACATTTGTCATATCCCAGACATTTTGGAAAGCGAAGTAAATACCACTGGTTTGTTATTGGCAGAAATATTTCACTTTCAGAGATGGATTGTTGTAAAATGTATTTGACAGCAATATTCCAGCCGAATGAAAAATTCTACACACATGTCAGTATTGAAGGATTTCGACTTCCTTATCATTTTTTTTATTTGTGCCAAAAATAAATCCCACAATAATATCACTCGCCCGGAAACTCTTTCGGAAGTTTGCCAACTTCCTGATAAACGCTGGATTTCCGAATGTAGAAACGTTGTTTGAAGATAGTACTTTTTTTCTCTTCTTTTTTTTTCATCGATTCAAAAAAAAAAAAAAAAATGACTCTCAAGAAATCAGATCACATCTTGAAATCTTACATCGCGCAAAATATATATCAAAAGACAAATACATTTTTCGTCATTTCCGAGTTCCTATTTTTAGATTTTTTTACACAGGCTAAACACTTTCACCGAAACTCTATGTTTTATATAAACGTTGTAAGCATTTGTCAATATGGGAAAACCATATAAAACTACTCAGTACATTATTTTCCCTATTTTCAGTCGTTTTTCTGTAAAGGAGTTTTGAGAAAAATAACTTGGGACATCATGTTTGTTTTCTACTAGCTGTTAACGTTCTACAATAAAAATTTCTTAAAATAAAATTGGAAAAATCAGAACTTAAATACCCTATTTCTACTAAATAAAAATAAATCACTTAAAAAAGGAAACTTAAGAAATAAATAAATATTTGTACCTACTTTTTTAAGTAAACAGTTTAAATGAAAAATTTTATTAAATAAATTTCAAAGAATAATTTAAAAAAATACATTACCAAATAAATAGCATAAATATTAATAAATATTACTTTGAATTCAGTTAAAGTATTTTATCTGAAATTTTAAATTTTAAAAAGGAATTATAATATTTCTGCAGCACTATTTGTGCATAAATCGTGAAAAATTAACAATTCATCTTGTTACTCTTTATAATGCAAAAGAGCTGAAAATATTTCTTTTATCAAGGAAAATATTATTGTTTCTAAATTTTTTTTAAAATATTACTTGCATGATGCTATGCATTTTTTGAATTGACCATATTCCAAAATTAGTTCAAATAATATTCGTTCCCCTAATAGTATTCAGATATAAATGTTTGTAGCACAAATTACCCAAGTAATTAAAAATAAAATGCATTTTATTCTTAAAGAGGAAATTTTATTTTGTAACTTCAAGGAATTACTTTGATCTGTCTACAAAACAACTGTCAGAAAAAATTTTAAAAATATTCCTTATAGTATAAAAATATAAATAATTAAACATAAAACATAAAAATATTCCTTAAAAATATTCCTCCCATGTGAACAACTAATCTCTAAATTTGCGGAAATAAAAATTTATGCCAAAAATGAAGTTATTTTAAATCACAACAGAAAATTATCACAAAAAAAAAACGTTTCTTTTAACATTTAATGACAAATGTTAAGTTATTTTTAACTCAGAGAAGAAAATTATTTTTTAAAAAAAATTTCATTTTAGTGTCCATAAGTAATAATTTATATTTTCTACTGAAATATTCCTTCAAAACAATTATAGTTATGTAGACATTGATTTATTATTAAAAGTGGAACTCTTAAACTGCAAAAATAACAATTCAAATGTCGCTAAACTTTCTTCGTTTTAGACGAAGCCGTTTACTGGCTTTTGCACCAAGCAAAGATTTCGTCACGAAATAACTATTGTCACTTCTTCAATGAAACGCCAAAATTAAAGAAATATTTCGTCATTCTAATTCTAAAAAAAAAAACATAGTGGCTAATGTATATACCCTTTCTAATAAACACTTTATTGTGGGTACCGTATTAGTAGATCTATGTCCCCCTAACAACCCTAGAAGGACAGAAATATAAATTACCCCTTTGCCCAAAGGGGGTTTCGAACTATGGATCTTCCGGTTAAAAGGTCAACTCCTTGACCGCATGACAACTGGTCGGCTTATAGTTGCTATATTTTCTATTGCCCAGAATTTATTCTAGTTTCATCATTCCAGTTAACGATCTCCCACAATGCACTACGGAGAGGTTTCGAGTTGAGGGAAGATCCATAGTTCGAATAAATGATTTGTAAGGTTCGTAACCAAGTTTTTTCAAACTCAACCTTGCACTTGGAATTTAACCAAGTTTTATAAATGTTTACCCAGTGATTAAATTTTAACTAAGCTATATAAATTTTTAACCTAGTTGTAGGCGCAGAATAGCCAAATCATAGCTCTTGCGCTAAAAATTTACATCACTCACTCACCAATTAGAAGGATATAAATATAAAATTTTCATTAAGCTCAAAGCGGATTTCGAACTATGGATCTTCCGGATAGAAGGTCAACTCCTTGACCACCTGACAACTAGTCGGCTTAAATTGTCACTATATTTTCGATTGTCCAGTATTTATTCTAGTTTCATCATTCCAGTTAACGATCTCCCATAATGCACTACGGAGAGGTTTCGAGTTGAGGAAACATTTTCGTCATACATTTAAAACGTTACGTTTCGTCACATATCATGCAATTTCGTTAAGAAATGATTCTCAAAATTAACGAAATTCTGTCCATTGATTGCCGAATCATCAAAAGTTAGAGTTTTACTTCTGAGAGGGCATGATTTAGCTAGATACTCTTTTAAGTTATTTTAATAATAAAACGTAAACTATGTATGCTATTTCATGAATTATAAATTCTTTTATGAGTAATTATCAATACATTTTTACTGTAAAGAAAATTAAATCCGGAATTCTTATAATTGTAAATATAATATTATAATGATATAATATTATATTTAATTAAGATAATTATCAATAAGTTCAAATTATAAGTAAAGGATTTAAAATATTAGTGTCTAAACTATCACTTGGCTTCAAGTATCTATATTTTATTTAAATGTCACTTTCATATTTTTCATTGAATTTGTGCTGGAATTAAAATATTTTGAGAAAGTAAAATTAAAATTGAAAACTAGTAACTTATGCTTTGTAATGTTTTTTTATGTGTTATTAATGCTCCAAAAAGTTCTGGCTTATTTTAAAATGATATTTTTTCTTTTCTAGTTGTCGCTTCACAACCAGAATTTACAGAATTGATACCAAATGCCACCGTAGCAATTGGAAGAGATGCTGTTTTACAGTGTACTGTAGACAATTTAGAGAATTATAAGGTAAATGCTTTATGTTAGTCACTAACATTTTCTCCTTCAAAGCTGCAATATATTTTGTCAGTTGGTATTTCCAATTAAATCTCTCTAGTTTGATTTATTTAACATAGCGGCTAGAGGGAATAAAGTTGAATTTGGATGTGCAACACTGTATTGTTTACGCTGCAGACAAAAATGCTTCTTTATTTCATTACAAATTTTCTATCAATTTACTTTCTAAATCATAAATTATCAACAAAAAAGAGAAAATTTGCATAATTAAGCTGATACTTATCTTTTTAACTCCAGAAACCATTACTTATTAGTCAGAATATTAAAAAAAGCATTAATATATTTTTTCCAATTAGTTTCTAACATGATCACCGCAAAACAGAATCACAGCCAAACAAGCGTATGAAAGAAAATTTTCTTTTACTGCAGTATAAAATTACAGTGTTTATTTTTTTAACGGAAATATGATTTAAAGTAATTTTAAGTTATTTTTTAATTACACTTAACATATTGGCTACACGAAACAAGCATTTTTTTATTTTTCAAGTCTGATGTGAAAGCTCTTGTTTTTATAGTTTAAAAAAATATTTTGGTCTGTTTAATTCATTGATAATACAATTTCCTTATGTTACCAAAAATTTAACAAATATAAACTTAAAATTACCTAACATTTTATTTGTAAAAGCATTTTTGTAATCTACATGGGGTATAAAAAATTCATTTTTTCCCCAATTTTATCAATTGAATCATCATGATTTCAAGCCGGGATCCTTTTTTAATAATTTTTTTAGTTTATTTCTAGGCATTTGATAAGACTAAATTAAATATTGTATGAAAATTTAAACTTGAATATAATTGGGTTAAAATTTTTAAGATGAAGGCTTATATATTTTATATATTTCAGTTTAATTTTGTGTTGAAATTTATGAAATTCTTAGTTTTTTTTCTTTGGTTTTTTAACAACAAAGAAGCAAACAAAGAAATCATCCTTTACGTTGATCACTTTATTCTATAATATATATATATATATATATATATGAGAAAAAATCGGTTAAGCCCCCTGTTTGCTGCCACTCAGCAACCCCGATGATTGCTTCACATTAATTGTGTTTTCTTTGCAGAAAAATATTTTCTAATAAAGTTATAATTATTCACTTAACATCTATGTACTAAACGGAATTCTGTTTGCTTACACTTTTGCCTCCACTTCTCACGTCCAAATATTTTTATCTATTAGTATTATAAATATTGAGACATGTTGGTGAACAGAAGCATTTTTTCTAATTTATCATTTTTTTTAAAAACAACATTTAGATTGATATAATATTATATTGTTCAAACAAATCTGAGGAATTCACAGGCGTAAGTTAATATTTTCGCTTATCAAACAAGAGGATATATTTACTTGTATCTCATTGTGTATGATGCTGATCATTAACCTCTAAATCATTTAACAGATCTTACCATGCTCTAAGGTTCCGTGATAAAATGAACAAATTTTATCAGATATTTAATGAAATTGTAATTTATTGTTAATTTAACCAAAATAATAACCAAAGAACTTAGGGAAAGTTTTTTGTGCATTTTGTAGTTCCCATGGCGCCGGAAAGATGGAAAATTTCATGATATTTAGTTAGCTTTGACCAGATTTTTTTTTTCTCAGAGTAAGATAAAATCTCAAATGAATTAATCTCTTTACATCTCAAGATGTGAATAAGATGAGTTGTATTTGAATTTCAAATGTTTGGTGTTTTGTCTTTTTAAACTATTTCATTGAAATAAGCACATTTTTTTCGTTTGTAAAATTGAAAATGCGCCTTACTAATGTAATTAGGTAGTGTCGTTCATAACTGTGCTAAATTTTCATTTTTAATAAAGAGTTTACTTACAAAACTTATTTAATAACTAATTTATAATTCTTGACTTTTTGAAACTAAACACAATGCTCTGATTTTCGTATTTTTAAATATGCTTAAACTTTTGAAACAAGCTGTATTGGCTTTAATTTTGAAATAAATGCCTAATCTTTTATAATTTTTTGTACTGAATTATTTATATTTGTAAACTCAAACTTCTAATTTTTTGTGCCAAATTTAGGTTTCGGGATTTTCAAAATTTTTTAATGTAGTTTTATTATTTGAAGTTTATTGAAATAGTGGAACATTAATGTAAGCTAGTGTTATTTATCAAGCGAAAAATTTCAGTCAGTTATCACGTAAGTTAGTGATCACGCGAGTTAGTTATCATAGCTGAGTTAGTTATCACTTGAAAAATTTCAATAGAAATAGGAACNCTGGACTAGGTTCAAAATTACAAGGCTACGGAATGGAACATTACTAGTCGTAAACTCAAAAATTGGGAAGTCTGTTCAACGACGGTTATAAAATAAAATAAAATAGAAATAGGAACTATGCTTAAGTAAACGAAATTAGGCATGAAAGGAAAATTTAGTTTCAATATAGTTGATAACCTAAAAATACTTTATTTGACTTATACATCAAAAATTAAATTTTTTTAATCATTATTATTGTACAGGATAACTTGTTTGACTGTTTCTATGACTTACACTATCAAGCCATGCCAAGCCTTTTTTGCGCTTTATAGCACAAATGTATTGTCTAAAAAAATTTAAAGGAAATATCTTTCAAAAGAATATAATCACTTAAAAATGTACTCTATAAGGAGCTCAGGAAAATTTTGAGATAAATATGAGAAATATCTAAAACGAATGTAACACTTACTTCCTGTTCACCGTGGAAAAAACTGTTACATTTACGGATATTGTCAGGTAGCGTGCCAGTATAAAACTTTTTATTTCATAGAAAAATAATGTTATTTGAAGCGCCTGTTTTAGGTAGATAAGTACTTTTATTTTGACAAAGTATGATATTTTAACAACAAAGCAAAATAAAGAAACTCTATAAAATAATTACGTTAGTCTAGTGGTAAATGCTAGACGAGAGCAGCATGCGTACGACCAGTCGATGCTGGGAATGAAACCCGTAAAAAAAGTTTGGCAAATTGACTTGCCAAATAAAAGATATCAAAATAATAATAAAAATCAGGTAAAGTATCAATTTGACAATAAATTCTAATTATAGTTTTATTTATTTGATATGTAAAGCAATAAAATAATTGTTCGAAAGTAAGAGCAAGTAAAGGAAATAATCTTAAAATGATTTGAGCGAGGTAGAGTCATAGTATAATAAGCAAAACTGTATGGCGAAAACTAGATTTTGAACTGACCGTTAATTCTGTATATGATTAGTATAAAAAACAGAGGAAAACTGTTTTGTTGACAAAACAGCCTTAAGTCTTCCAATATAAAGGAAATTCTGTAAAAAAATGTATTAAAAAAAACGCTATTATTTTTTTTTACAGTGAGCAAATAAATTAGTTTTCTTAATAGAGTTTTAAAACTAAAATTAAAATAATAATACATATGCTAAGATTATGCAAAAAAAATTAAAATTGCTCTGCCTAAAACACACAAAATTAATAAAATTACTACATTGCCTTCTTGAACATTAAGATTTATTTTATCTTAATTGAATTCTAAAATTACTTTTAACTGAGTCAGAAGTGTTAAGATTTTATATCACATTTAAAGCCGTATAATGTATAAATATAAAATAACTGAGCCAAAATTATTGCAGTAAGATAACGTAATATTTGTTTTGAACCATAAATTGTCTTAAACCATGCATTTGCATCAGTATAGCTATTCTCCTAATGTATCTTACAAACAAACGAATATGAAAATAGGATAAAAATAGAGACATAGAAGTAATATAAAGATATAAAGAAAAACTAATATATATAAAAAAATAAGCTAAAGATAGTATAACTATACTATTGTACTAAAACAACGTTTACTATATTTGTTCTGAGACAGAAATTATACATTTATATCAATATAACTATTTTTACCAATATATCTGAAAAACAATGACACCAACTAATAGAAAAATAAGATCAAAATAGAGATATATTAAAAATAGCATGATATATTTTTAAGTAACAGGTGTATTCCTTTCCAATATTTCAGAGTTTTGGAGATAAAAATACAGATAAATATGCATTTTAGTAAGGAAAGATAGAAAACTTTTTTCAAAAAAACGTAGAGAAATATTTGCATTTCCTTTTTTAAAATCCTAACTTTGTTAGATACTCGCTCCCCTGGCTGGTTTTATGAAACTTTTTTTCTATTTTTCCCAAAGGTGTAATAAGTTTGGAAATTGGCCACAAAGGCCTTGTTCGGGTTTCGCAACAGATTTTTGAAAACGTTTTATTCAAAATTTTTGAAACTGATAAGCATAATCTTTCTTTTTCATTTAAAAATAGAACAATTTCGCGAAATATGCCTTAGTTTTTTCTTTTATATTTTTCTTTTTATTATATTAATGGTAAATAGAGTTTTCTAAATCTTTTAAAAACAATTATTTTAAAAATTAATAGCTCGTCAAGTAGTTATTTAATTTATATTGAGCTTGTATACAAAAACTTTGTAAGGATGATGTATATTTGTAGGTAATTTGCATTTTAGACTTATAAATGCTTCTAGGTTTTATATAATTTTATTTGGAAAAAAATTACACTAATATAAACATACTCAAATATTTTAGACCAATTTGATATTTTAGCTTAACAAACTTATCCAAGTGACTTAATTATTAACAAAATTAATGTTTTAATTTCCTCAACAAAGATTGAAGATTTGAAGTTTCTAGATCCGAAAATATAAATAAATGCATGTATTTTATTTTTAATATTCAGTCTAAACTTATAAGTTGTCTAAGCATAGTGATTTCAGCTATATTTCAAAAACCGCAAGTTTAATTCACAATTTAGAAATATAAAGCAAGTTATAGAGTAAATTAATCGTTAAATGTCCTTTATAAGTATCTAAACTGACGTTTCCCTCGTCTGCTAAGAGTGTGCTGAAGTATATTGTTAGAATTTTATTCAATATGATTAAAGAATTATGAAAAAAAAATATTGTAAACCTTGGGCTAAGCATATACAAACATTTAGAAAAAAGATAAACGAGAATAAAAAAAGTAATATTTTTATCAAATGGAAAACAAACTACACTCACAGGAGAATTAAAATAATCAGGCATAAAAATCGAAAGATCAGGTAGCGAATTACTTAATCATTATAAACTAAACGGATCTAATACAAAAGTAACACATTCCAAATTGTGTTAATTACATATGCACATACTAAATGCTGATACGAACAGACAATTCGTTGATTAAAATATAATATTTGCAGGCCGTTGTAAACATTCGTTAAAAGTAGTAATTAAAATACTTTGGAATTTGAGAATTATAAATAAAGGAGTTTCAGGTCTGTATTTGTTTAAGTTCCTCTTTATTCTAGCAGTTTATAACAATGCTAAAAGTTGGATAAATATTTATGTGTTGTTGTCTTAAACACATATTTATGATGAATAAAAGTAAACTAAATAAAATTACGTTGACAGATTTGCTGAAATAATTCATAGATAACCAAATAATGATGCTAAAAGATGTATACTATGCTTCAGTATAAAGTTCAATGTGGCTCTTAGTTAACGTTTATAAGGCGATTATAGAATTTTAATTTGTCATTTAAAGAAGGTACTTATACATTACGTAAAAGATAATGAAATTTCATAAAAACTTCCTTTTAAACAATTTATATCCAGCAATATTTTTAAAGAAAAAATAAGGTATATTATATTTGTAATATATTAAGCATATTCATAATATATTCGCTTTTGTAATATATAAGATAACTTATTGAATATGCTCAAAGTTAAGTTATCTTTACTAAAATAAATCCTTGTTATTTTAGTTGAAATGCGTGTAAAATTTCGAATTTAGGAACGAGGTATCTCTTAATGACTAGTTTTCTCATTTACCTGATTTATTTTGAGATTTTATTGGAATCTTATTTTATGAAACACAAGGAGATATAACACATATTGAACAATAAACACCTCCAAGCTATTCCTATTTTCGCATGAGCTGTCACTGACTGTCAGAATTTTGAATGACTTTTTGAAGGATATTTTGTAGAAAATTCAGAAAAAAGCTGAGTGTAATGGAATGAGAGGTGAGGTTACGGGAAAACCTACCAGTTTTTCACACTCCTGCCCAGATCTTAGAGGATACATCTAACTTACAAAATGCATAGAACATGCAAATGCATGTCGTAGAGTTCGAAGAAGAGAAGAGAAGTTCAAAATGAAGAAAAAACAAGGGAAAATTACAAACTAATGAAAAAAGAGAGAAAAAGAAAATTAATAATAAAAATAAAAATAACAAAAACTGGAAGAAAAAAAATCAGAAAAAAACGATAGAATTCTCTTAAAAAATCCGGAAAATAAAAGATATAATCTTTTTGTCAGCCCACACGATTAGATCCGCAATTATTGTTAAAATATTATTGTTTTTCTCAATTTTCTTCGTGTTTTCTGTATTTATCAATAATGTTACATATATATANCATATATATATATATGAGGGGGAATAGTGACTGATAAATAAATGTTCTCTAAAATTTTTAATTGCAGTGCATGACCGGAAGATATTAAACGATTTTTTTCTCATAATTTTCCTATTTTTATGTTGGAAATTTCCAGATTATAGCATTTTGAAAATAAAAACTGCAGGTTCTTACGCCTAAGCCTGCTGTGCACTCATACCCATGGTTAGTAAAATGAATACAATTGACGCAATGCACTCTTCCAGTGAACACGAAAAAACGCGAATTATTTTCTGTATTTCAAACGCTGTTCGTAAGTCAAAAGAATACTCGTAAAGTTCAAAATCATATGATGATTTGAAGATTTCATGTATATACTCGAATATAGCTTACTCTTCTTTTTTACATGCTTCATGTATTAAAATTAAAATTCTAAAACGAAATAAATAAACATTCATGAAATTTTTTTATATTATTCTTTAATCATACGTCACGCCGAAATGACTTATATACTTCATTTCGCATGGTTTCGAAGGTCAAATCTTTCTTTTTGAACTTGCAAGTTATTTGAATGTGCCCACTTTCCGTTTAATTGCACTCGCTCTTCATCTGTCTAAGCCCACTCTTTGGCTAAATGCTGTTTCCTTTAATTTGTCACGTCGAAAGCACCCCCGCAAATATTTATAAAATTAAATCGTAGCAAATCAAATAAAGAATATTTATAATAAGATTATTCTTTATAATGCGTTGATGTAGCGAAAAGCCTAAAAGAAATAAGTATCTGCAAAGGAGTTAAAAGGAAAGAAGAATTACAGAAAGCAAGTGGCTAAATATAAATAAAAAATGTCATACAATTAGATAACAAAAATCGTTTAGAAGAAATAAATATAATATGTTTGCTGATAGCTTTATTGTGTAAAATAATTTGAAAAAGTATCGTGTTAATTTTCAGTGCTTCTATATATGTTAAAATAATATCACTTTAATAATAATAATAATAATTAGAAAAATCTAATCTCCAAAATCCACAATAGAAAAAGAAATTCATAAAAATCGTTAACGAATAGTATTGAATTTCTAAAAATATATATATTGGATTTGCTATTGTATAGGCAATAAAAATAAGAAGCAAACAAAAGCTTCTAATTTCGAAATAAATTGGAGTTTTAATGCCAAAAAATTCTATTCATATGGCAAAAATACATCTAAACAAATTAGTATTTTTATTTCATTAACACGTGGTGGAATATATAAAAGTTCAAAAGAATCAATGCGTCTGGTGACTGATTCTTGTGATACCTTTCTTGTAAAGCATATTCCGTAAGAGTTTATGAAAACTGATGATAAAGCCTGAAATTTATTATAAAAGTACATATTTTGTTGTTCAATTCCAAATTTAGTTCATTTTGTCAATAAAGGGATTATGAAACTCTATGGACTATTTTATGAAATTTTACATATATGAAACTTAATATACGCACATTGTACATTATTTTACGTTCACTTTATTCTCTTTTTGTTAGATTTCTTTTACTCGAGGACAAAGAAACTGTAATTAATACGTCTGTGAGTCTAATTATATCAGTCATACACTATTAATTAATAACTAATTATCAACATACATCAAATATTTCAAAAAGGGAAGATGCCGTTTTTATTTTTTATAAACTTTTTACTACAAATTTTCTTTAGAACATCATTGTACACTCATGTTTAGATTTAATATTTTATATTACATACTAAATGTGAATAATGTCATTAATGTTTTAGGTTGCTTGGATTAAAATGGATACACAGACCTTACTTTCTATACACAAGCATGTTATTACAAGAGATAAAAGAATAAAAGTGACGAATAATAATTTACAGTGGAACCTACATATCAGCAAAGTAGATGAAAAAGATAAAGGATATTACATGTGTCAAATTAATACTGAACCAATGGTTAGCCAATTAGGGTATTTAGATGTCATGGGTAAGAATATTTTGTTTTCTTAAAGCAATATTGTTTGCTTTTAAATGTTTATTTATTTTATAAACACTTAAATAAAATAGATTATATTCAAAAACTAACAAATGGTGTTTCTCAGTTTTTTTTAGAAGTTCAAAATTAATGAATTGTTTTTTAAATGTATTTGTAACTGGAGAATATATCTGGAGAAGGTCTTTAACTTAATACCGGGACTACACTGTAAAAAATTCCGATTCAAGTTACAATAAAGTTTTACTGATAAAGGAACCTGAGATATATCGTAATTTTTACAGCGGCATTTACTCTAAAAACGATGAATTGATTAAATAAATATTGCTGTAAAGTTTGCAATTTAAAAATTTCCCGATCAATATGAATTTTGCGGATGATGTACCCTTAACGGCTGTTACTTGTTACCGCAAATTGGTCCGAAATTTTTTACAGAGCAGATAATTTATTCCGGGATTTCGCAACATACATTGTGTATTATAAGAATTTGAAAAATCTGAGCATATTGTTAAACATAATAATTTGCTCTACATAATGCAAATTAAGTACATAGCTGAATAAGGCATAGTATACAGCGCAACTCATTACTAAACATTAGCGTTTTCTATATAACGTATTAAATGACCTTATAACCCTTTTAACTAGATTTCTATGATAATATACAATTAAGAGATTGACCCAATGCCGGATAAAGTCGAAACTTTAATCAAGGCAAGAAGAGTTCCATCCAAAATTTAAAATGTGTATAAAACATAGAGATTTCAAAATTCATTGCTTACGAAATAGTGATTTCTTATTTTTGCTTTATAAACAAACAAAAGTAAACAAAAGCAAACTAATATAACGATTTGGCTAATAATGCTTAAATGAATCGAGAAAAATGAAAAAAAAGGAAATTTCAAAACAAGTATATGCACTTTATAAACTGAAATATCTGGGAAATTTGCAATCATTATCGCCACCTCTTTCTGAATGCAATTTATTATTGCGTAAAAAAATACTTAAATAAATAACCTGTCCTTTTCTCCATTAACTCTTAATATCGTTAATTATTTCGCCCTACATTATAAGAACCAGATAAAATTACGGTAAGAAGTTCCGGCACTTTGGGGGCATCATTCGTTAAATCCATTTTACCCTAAAAAACAGTTTTATCATAAAATATTGTACCATTATCTTAATAATAATATTTCTTTAATTTAGACTAATTTCATGTTAATTATTACCGTAAAAAATTCGGTATATCATATTTGTTTGTTAAGTAACAAAATTCCACTGAAAATGGATTTTACGGTAAAATGTACCTCCACCTTGAGAGACAGTAATTTTTCCGGAATTTCATCACGAAATTTTTACTACATTGCATGCATTTAAAAGAATTTGTTTTATCAAAATGCAAGCAGAACTGTCCAGAATAATATAAGTGCAACCTGATGACCACACATTCTTCGGGATAATATATTTTTATCTAGTTCATTTTTGAGGAGTACATACAAATGCTCTTCTTTTCCACTACTCCCCACTTTTTTTTCAAATCGCAACTTTTTTTAAGGAATTTTTTGCTTACTTTCTTAGAGCTTGTCATTAGTTTTCGTTAGCTATATCTTTTTGTAACTAGATTTAATTTATTGAGAGCCATTCATTTAGTTTTAGGTTTGAATAATAAAACGCAATTTCATTCAGAAAAGAAAATTGCATTTTCACGACCCAAACTCTATAAATATTTTTATTGCTGTAAAAGTAGAAATATTTTATATTTCCACTGCTTAAATAAATTTTCTTAAGCAATCATTTAATGTAAAAAAATATCTATTAAGCAATGAGTATCTGTTATTTGTCTTCTAAAAAAGAAATGAATTATGCATGATACGAAATACAGATGTCTTCATTAAGACACATTCTCTACCTTGAAAATACAATTTTCAAAGTATAGGTTGAAATGCATGCTTTATTCAGAAATACTACATGTTTTATAAATAAAACCCTGCAATGAAAAGTGTATAAATCAGGTTATATAATTAGGTGTCGTATTTTTAATATACAACTTCCAAATACAACTGAATTGAAGTTGCATTAGTCTTATTCAATGTACAATCTTATCCTATCATCAATTCTCATAAACTCGAGTTTCACATTACTATAATTACATTCTAGGAAGCTCAACGACTTTGTCTAATCCATATCTAGCGCATGAGTTCACGTAAGCCATTAAGGAAAATTGCCTCTTATGTTGAGATATTCTTGTAAAGATAATTTTTTTTTTTTGCCTTTTTGCATTTGCCATGAAACAGATTTAAAATCAGATAATTCAGTAAATTTCACTTAATTAACATTTATTTATATGTTGTTTATAGACTTAAATTCTATACGTAATAAGAAGATATTAAAATTTAAAAATCGTCTGCTTAAGAACATTTCCTCTCTCAAGACAGAATTCTCGCGCGTTTACTAAGTGTTTCGTGACTAACTTCCATTCTTTAAAAGACGATTCGAACCTATTCGTCCCTTCTGCCTCCTCCTTTCTTTTTACCGCTTTTTACCACTCTTCTCATTCTCAACGCAGGAGCTGAAAAGTACTGGTATTTTTTTTCGCAAATAAGGAGAAACGGTCGCTCTTCAATCCGGACCAACCGTTTCGTTTAATTTTCTGATAGAGCGGACCTCAAGGTGGGAGAGGGGAGTAGGCAACGGAGGGGTGGTTAAGTTGGATGTAAGACGATAGAGACGAGAGGGAAGTGTAAGGGTGTGGGGAGGAAAAGAAAGAGGTCGTGGTTTTTATTCGATGTTTGATTTTTTGCCGGACTATATATTTTCTCTTTTTTTTTCCATGGTGATACAAAAAAGACGGTAAGAAAAATGCTTTCATTGAGGTAAGGACGTAGACTTGGAATAAAAAGGATTTAAGTCAATTTAGAAATGACACTAACATTCTTTTGGGGGTGTATTGTGAAATATGTTTTTAAAAAGAAACTGTTGAATGGAGATCATATTGCAAAAGCTTCCTTTGGGGATTGTGTTAACTTTTATAATTAATCTGAAATTTTGCACTGTTGAAAATGAAGACCAGTTTAATTTCCTCTTTTAACAATTCATAATGTATATTATTTTGTAAATAAACATATCTATAACTAATGAAAATTTAAAATTATTTTCTTCTCGTTCCTTTCTTTTTTTCTCTCTTTTCTTTTCCTTGTTTTATCGCTAATCTTTCACTTCCTCGTCTCCTTTTTTTCTTCCTTTTCCTTTCACTCCATTCTCTTCCTCTTCTTTTCTTCTTTTTTAAATAAGAATTAAAATTTTATTATAAGAATACATTTTAACTACAAATTAAGAAATTATTTAAATTGAATTGAAATTAATTAATTAATTAAAATTATTCAAATTTAAAATTAATTAATTTTGAGCTGTGGTAAATTGGCGAGTAGTTGGTGTATTTTGTGTTGAGTCGAAACTAAATAAATTTTTAAGAATAGAACTGTAGTTATCACAATACAATTAAATAAAATTGACTAAATAACAGTTGTTTGAAATAATTAGAGCAAGTATACTACTAAAATGTGCCAGATTTTAAGCAAAATATTTTTTTCAATGATGCAATAAATTGGCTCTAATGGGCATGAAAATTTATGTTGTCAGTAAGAAACAAACCAAAATAGAATAAATAAATAAGTAAAACTATAACAGGGGAAAAGTAAATAAATATAACTACATACGCAGCAAAAAATTTAGTTTACCTCAAATAAAGTTCTTTGTAAGCTTACTCCAAAAAACGCAAAATTTTGGTGGAAACATTATTGTACAAAGATATAAAGTTTCTTAAAAATTAATTTAGGGGATAATTATCAGCATAACAAATAAATTGTGCCACTTTTATAGATTTTAAATATCATTTTTTAAACTAATAACATCCAGTTAAAATAGCTTAGTAATTTTTCGACGAAAATAAATTAAAAAATAACAAATGAAAAAAAATAAATAAACATTGTTTGAAATCTCATTTTCTTGCAAATTACATAACAATTTAGTCCTTCTTAAAAGTATTTTTTCTAACACGAGTAATGAAACTGAAGTTAAACGGAAAAGGTAAAAGTATATGCGCTTTATTAGCACTTAACGAAAAATATTTCGAAAGTAAGTGATAAATTCGACTAAAATAATGTCCAGTAGTTAAGTCTAATAAATTTAGGAATATGAGTTCTGTATAAAATTTGAAAAAGCTTGATTGTTGAATGAGTCACTAAAATTTCTTTTTCTGTCTGTATCTTATGAAAAAAAAATATTTGCAATATTAAGCAAACTAAAACAAAGTATTTAATTTCTCTGTATTATTTCATGATGCAAATATTTATTTTCAATTATTTTATTATGCAAATAATTTCTAAAAACGCTTTCTCGATTAGTCGATGACTATTAGACTAAATAGTGTTATTGTTTTGTTTATTAAAATTTCTAGCCAATTTTTTAAAATGAGTATTTTAAATGATTTGAATTGCCTTAAATTTCTACATATTTAAATGCTTTTTCAGTTTTAATTATCTAAATGCTTATCGTAGAAAAAAATAGCTAAAAACATTGATTAAATTTTAAAGGTTTAAAATTAATTCAGATTGAAACTTAAAATTTTATGAAGTTGATAAAATCGAAACTAGTAAAAATTAAATAAAATGGAAATGCAAAAATTAAATAAATGAAAAAGTAATCAGAGTATAAGGCAAACTACTGCGATTTTAATTAATGGTAAAATCGTTTTAGATTATTGTTGGAGAAATTATTCATCAAAACATGTTTAGTTATCAGAAATAATTAGTGAGCGCAAATTTTTTTAAAAATTTTATCTCATTATTTACATTTAGCGCTTTGAAGTATATATTTATATTTCAAGCATTTAACAATCAGCTATTAATTTGTCAAAGTATAATTTCTTTTTAAATATTTTTGGAGCATTTATCATTTTTTTCAAAATCATGCGTTCTTTCCTTATTAAAAAAAGTACAAAATTGTTAGATTAATTCAGACAATCTAAAAAGCATGTTAAAATATCATGTAACAAAATTCTGTAATCAAATTGGTAATGTTAGTATAAATTAAAATTTACAAGTTTAAGTATTTAAGGAAAAGAAGGTTAAGTTACAGATTAACTTAATGGAAATTACGTCTAAAAGTTAATTTAATTTCGTATATATATATATTCCAGCAATAATTAAATTTAGATCATGCTCGATATTTTTTATCATAAAGCGAATCTGAGTTAAAAATACAACGTTAACTATTATTTTAAATTAACAGAAATATGAAAAATTTCATTCAAATTTTTTTTATAATGACAATATATTTGATATTTGCTAAGTTGAAATAGTTCTATCCATTATAAACTAGACTTAATTATTACTCATCAAATCTGTTTGCATTATTATTTTGCGTCAAAAATTAAAAATAGTTAAAAATTGAAATTATTAGATCAAATTGCTGTATTTAAAATGTAAATAATTAGAATAAACTTCTTTAATATTAATGCTAATTCTCCGTCGATTCAATAAATGAAATTCAATAAAACTTAAATATTCAGCTAATATAAATGAATTGCACCATTTTATAACTTAAACGTTATTGAAACATTAAAATAAATATTTAGTAAATGTCACTTTTTCTTGATACATACGAAAAATAGCACGTCGCATGTATTAAATAGAAAGTTATGTTTTCTTTATTTTTTATAGTATTTTGATGATTAGTTTTTTTTTTTTTTTCGTTAAC
>NC_092210.1:35269725-35278861 GCF_043381705.1 Parasteatoda tepidariorum | reverse complement strand
AGGTATAAGACTATATATATGTATATATATATATATATATATATATTGACATTTTGCAATCAATACTAAAAAAAAAAATTAAAAATAAAATTAAACTTCTAAGTCTACATAAAAAATTAAATTCTGACAATCGTTTTCTTTAAGTATTATGTTTGAATTACAAAACTGAAAAAATACTTCACAAGAAATTTTTTAAAATTAAATACTTGATGCATTTGGTGCTTTTTTAATTTATAGAATGGCGTGTTTCTTTTTCCGTGTTTCTTTTTTTATTACACCAAACACGCGTAACAAAGTGATTTAAAAATTAATTCCGTAATATAATGTTATGAAAGTTTTAATAACCAAACTAAATTACAAATCCTAATAATTTACATTTACAGATTCTAATGCTTCTACGCCTTTTCAATAAAAATTAATAATAAGTAATAATCGAAGCAATAGAGTGAATTTTTTTTAGTACATAGTATGTTATCGTAATGAATATAATTTTTATAGATTTAAAATTTCAGTTTTGAAGTTTAAAGATTTTTTCAATAAAATGTAAAACATTCACGAAACTCATTCAGTATATTTTATCAATAGAATAGGCAAGTCAAACTGAAAAAAGTATGATAAAAACTTGCAGAATTGGCTAACATTTTTCCTTTTACTAGCACTTTAGGAACACCAATACCATACCATATAACAAACAGTTAAATATAGTTTTCTAATAGGTGATATGATTTGGTAACTGTGGTAAAATTTGGTAATTTTATGATCATACCTTAGAGCATGACATAAAAACCATTTTTTCGGTTTAATTAACATCTCTGTTATGCATTTTTTACTAAATGCGTGATAATCAGAAGTAAAATTCTAAAAGAAAACAGAATTTAGGAAAACCATTACGATATGAATAGAAAAAAAATTTAAATGAATGTTTTATGTACCAGAATTTTTTTCTCCTTGTAAGAATATGAAAACTTTGAATTTAAACTGAACAAAGTAATAAAGCTTATACTCAATGTAAACTTGAAGAATGAAACTAAAATTCAAATCCCTTCTCAAAACCAAATGTGTTTACCCGTAGCATATAGATGATAAAAAAATATTTAGCACTAAAATCGATGTTGTTGCTGACATAAGATAATGTTTCATTCTAAAATACTTAAAATAAAAAATAGGGATGATGAGCATCTAGAAAGACACAAAACCTTGTAGCTCTATTAAATATTTATCAATTAAGTTTATGTTTTTGGGTGCATGGTCAAAGGGTCTATTATAATCGACATTTATGACATTATTCTGCAGCAATAGAGAAAACATGCAATAAACAGAGACATCTTGCATCTTGATCATTTTTAACATTATTCAGTGATTGGTTTAAACTTTTTGAAATTCATTTTAATGTTAAACTTGATCTAGTACCACTGCTTATAATATCCCACTTAACGTTACAATTTATATTGCTTCACAAAGGTTTAAGCAAATAGAAATTTTATTTTAATTATGTGAAGGTAAGGAAAAAAGTGCCCATCCAAAGGCCCATATATCATACAAGAATTATGAACTCTTTAGTTTGTAGTAAAAAATACCATACGGGTTACTCTGCAGCACAAATAAGTGTAGCAACTGAGATAAATTTGATGAGATTCATAAGAAATTTTGTGTGCGAACTAAACATGATTTTTTTCTCTTCAAAATCCAATTTGTTCGAAAAATATTCTAATTAAGTTCTTTTCTCTCTGTCTTTTGCTTTAAACAGTTACATTATACCTTGTATTGCAAAGAGTAGCAAGCTAATTTATATATTTCTCTGGTTATCTCTCTAGATTTTTAATATCTCTCGTTTCTGTTAAAGTTAAAAGTAAAAGCAAAAATATAATGTTCTCTAAAAAGCTTTATCACAAGACTGTAAAAAAATAGTTTCTCGAAACACCTTTTACCACTTACACCTTTCAGCAACAACACCCTTCCTTTAAAAAATGCAAAAACTGCAAGGAAAATTGCTAACAATGTTTTAAATTTGCAAGATGTTCAAATTGGTTATTTTTATGCTACCAACTACATTCTTCTTCTCATTGGCACGACAGCCCAGGATGGACCTTGGCCTTCTCAACAAGCCTATGCCAAGACATTCTTCCCTTAGCCAAGGTTCTCCAGTTAATTATCTTTAAAATTTGAAGGTCCTTTTCAAGGCAGTCTGAAAATCTTAGGTTTGGTCGTCCTCTTTTTCTTTTTCTTGTATCTGTTGGCCTGGCACAGAAAACGTATTAAAGTAGTTTTAAGAAGTCATAGAATGGTTTTATATATATATATATATATATACATNGAGAGCTTACCTTCCAATTGAGGCTCATCTTACCAACTACGACTAAGAGAAAAATTGGTGAAAAAAATTAAATGTTTCTTGCGCACGCACAGAAACAATCATTTTTATTCGTAATTTACTGTCTTTCCCTCAAATCTCTAAAAGCTTTAAACTTAATTAATAAGTTTTAGAAATTACATATCCTTAACACTTCTAAAATTATAAAATGATTTTCTTAATATTCTAATTCAAGATCTATTTTCTTAATATCTTGAGAAACATGTAAAAAAGTAGTTTGTATAGAAGGGTTTCCATAATTTTGTGAAATGCCGGTTAATATCAATAATTCAAAAATAAAAATAATTAATTTATTATTTATTTAAAAAAATCTCATTGCATTAACGCTGATTAAGTTCAAACAGATTAAGTTCTCGATTTTATTGGAATAAACTTCAAACGCATTTATTTTTGCTCAGCTACCATTATAACTTCACAAGTTTGTATTTTATATTCGTATTTAATTTTTGATAACTTGAAACAATTCTTTGCCTTGTTTTCGCCAAAGATAAATTACAGAAAATGCGAAAAATTCAATTTCTATTGTTGCTTTACTATTATAAACTGGTATTTTTTAATTGCTTTTTAAATTATATATATCGGCTGGGCACAATTGTGCTTTAAATATAATGTTAAAATAACTAAGACTTATTTATTGTTCAATATTTAAAAAAAAAGTAATTTAATAAATTTCCACAAAATGTTGTGCAATGAGGAAATACTATAGGAATATTTTATAGTAAAATAGAGAAACACAGTATTAACACTGTTAGCTTCTAGCATTATATAAAAATAATAACAATAATAAAAACATTAGTAGAAAATTATCAAATATAAAGATAACATCTTTCAGTAGGACGATAAAATAAAAATTAAAGATAAATGGAGATAAGTAAGATATAGATAAATAATTTACAGATTCTAAACTTTATTATAACTTTTATTGATTTTAATCTCAGTACATCAAAATATACTAGATGCATAATTTCTCTATGTAAATGATATTTGTTCAATGAGAGTGCGAGGATCGGAAAGACAACGATTATCTTTTTAGTGTTATTCAGATACAAAAATTAAAAGGCACAACTATATTAGTGACGCCATCTATATGTAATTGTAGTAATTGCTAATAATTGTTAAACATCGTTTGCATTATTCAAAAATGTAGTTTAAATATTGCATGAAATTTAAGATGAAGAGAAATGAATGCTTAATTTATTAAAGCATAAACTATATTATTTTTTAAATCCATCTAAACATCAGCAATACGTGAACTAAACTTAGTACTAACTAAATCCGTAGTTCGGAGGCAAAATTTACTCTTCTCTGAAAAGATATATAAATACAATTCACTCATACAAACATTACTGGACAGATAAAAAAAATTCTTATGACAAGATATGTATGGATTTAAAAATTTTTTCTTTCCTTCCCACTGAATTTCAGCGGATATACATTTTATTATTATTAAAATAAAAATAGTGTTAATAATATGTTCATAACTAGTTTTCAAAACTTCAAGTCCACAACCAAGGAAATATTTCAAATAAATATAATCTGCAACATTTCGAAAAGGCCATTGCTTGTCTTAATGAGAAATAAAGTTTAAAAATAATTGCAAATATTGCATCAAGTTGTAGGGAGAGAAAAATAAATACTAAGCTTAACCAAGCACAAACTAAATTATTTTTTTAAAATATATATTAGCATCAGCATATTAAACATATATTAAACATATATTAAACATATATTAAACGTATATTAAACATATATTAAACATATTAAACATAAAATATATATTAACATCAGCATAAAAACCTGTAACTAAGTGATAAAGCATAAAGTTTCATGCACGTTTTGAAAATGCCATCTAAATACAACTCTCTCATGCAAACATTACTTAGGATAAAAAAATATTCTTATGAAAACATATGCATGCTTATAAAAATTTTCTTCCTTCTTTCCTACGGAATTTAAGTTAAGGTCAATATTTTAATGTTATTAACATAAAAATGGATGCAATAATGTGTTCTACACTGCATACTTTTGAAACTTGAAGTCCGCAAACAATGATTGATCTTGATTGAAAACTCGAGTTTCATAAATTCAACCTCAATATTGGACTATCTCCTTTTCTGTAATAAATGTTTTCTTTGCATGGTTTGATTTTCATTCTTTTTACATGTTCTAGACATTGTAATCCTTTTACTTTATGAATATCATGATACAATTCTTAGCACTTAAACTGCTTCAGCTTCATCATTTTAAATTGAAAATATTAATTATTATCTTCTTTATATCGTTTATATAGGTCCATAGATTTCTCATAGATTTCTGCGTCCAAAATTTTTTAACATAGTATAGATTTCTGAATCAAGAAAAAAACTAGGTCTATCAGTTCTAAGAAGACCATATATCGCTCATGGGCTGCAATAGTGGTATAACTAAAAAAACACGCGTTTTGGACTAAGGACAGGCGTAAATATGAAAATACACATTTATTCAACAGCAATACTAGCTCAACTCATAACTCAACTTGAAGGTAATCTTAGTTTAAGCAAACTAAAGCATGCCTTTTGCAATTTGCATAGCAATGAAAACTTTAAACCCACTTATCTCAAAACTTGATTTTTTTGAGTTGTGCAGCTATTGCAGCGAGACTTAAATTAAAATAGGGAACATTTTTAAATACCCTTAATAGAAAATACGTGACATGATTTAATTTTTTAAAGTATCCATAGATTTCTCATATAATTCTTCTTCCAAAATTTCTTAACATATTATAGATTTCTGAATCAAGAAAAACCTAGGTCTACCAGTTCTAAGAAGACCATATATCGCTCATGGGCTGAAACAGTGGCACAACTCAAAAAACTCACGTTTATGAATTAAGAACAGGTGTAAATATGAAAATGCACATTCTTTCAGCAGTAATACTAGCTCAACCCATTAATTCAATTTTGAAAGTAATCTTTGTTTAAGCAAACTAAAGCATTTCTTATGCATTTTGCTAAGCACTGTAAACTTTAAACCCACTTATCTCAGAACTTGATTTTTTTTAGTTGTGCCGCTATTGCAGCCCATGAGCGATATATTACCTTTTTACTTGTGAGCAATAAGCGTCATTATTTAGTAAGCAAGTTTCATAAGGTCGTATATTTTACTTACGACACATATATGGAGACTTAAATTGAAATAGGGAACATTTTTAAATACTCTTAATAGAAAATACGTGACATGATTTAATTTATTAAAGTATCTTACAATTTTAATAATTTTATATGAATTTCTTGAAAATTCAGTAAAATTTACTTTAAATATTTATCTGAAAATAAAAGAGAAAAGTTTGGAATTTATGTTAAATTCTTAAAAATACTTATTTATAATACTGTTGAAAAATCACAGGAGAAAAATATCATTTTTAATTTATGAATTACTTATTTTATATGATGCATGAAAAGTGATAAAATTACTAAAAATTGATTTGATTTTTGTTAGGGATAATAAAGTTAAAGGGAAAATTGATACTTTCTTCTAGCATTGAAGCGATATAAAATTATTTTTCTTATTAGTTATTTCCTCTGAAATATAAGTGTGAGTTTATGAATAAAGTAGATGAGATAGTAGCAAATATTTGTGTCATTGTCGTGGTGTCACAGCGGATAGAGAGCTTACCTTCCAATTGAGGAAACACAGGTATGAATCCCAGCATTAGCTGGTCGATACGAATTCTGCTCCTGGCTGGCACCATCCACAGAGCTTGTTTAAAATATTCTCTGGGGAAGACTGATAATGGTTAGAATTCCATCACCATCGGGCTAACCGTGAGGTTTTTTGTGGTTTTTCCTCTCAATGTAAGACAAATGCGAGAAAGAGTCAACAAAAAGTTCTCTTTAGATGATGGTTTGTCCTTATGCTTAATCCAGTCGTTCTCCTGTCTTCAGGATTCGGTTCATAATTTCGAGGCTACTGAGTTGATACTTGATAATCGTAAATTTAGAATTGGGTCACTGCTCAACACCGGTTATAAAGAAAAAATAAAACAGTTGTGTAGAATGTAAATTTCAATAAATAGCGATCGGTAATGTTTCTATTAAAATGACCATGAAATTGGAAATATATAAAAGGAAAACAATAAATAAACTGCAAATGCAGAGTTTTTTTTTCTGCTATGAAAATTATAATTAAAATGATAAAATCTGCTTCAAATTCCGTGAGAACAACTTTACTTTAAATTATCTTTACAATATCTCAGCAATTCTGCATATTTTGGTCATTCAATTTTATTTTAATTTATCTATTTATTTATCTTTTTTTGCATTATGAACCGGATTCAATATTACACAAAATGTCTTGAACTCCTTTTTTTAGTTCTAGGATCTTTCTAAAAACTATTCAGTGAAAGTTTCTCATAAATTGTTCAAATTACTTTTTTCAATCATTTATGTCCGGGTCATTTACGAAATCGATCATTTGGCAAATAGATAAGTAATTTAGAAAATAGTTCTTCTAGCTAAGAATTCCCATTAGATCTAAGATAATGCATAAAATTCAGAAATGTATCATAATGATGAAGAGCAACAATATATGAAGATAACAATTTTCTTTTCGAATATCAAATTTACGATTATTATTATTATCGTCTTTATACAATCACTTTTATAACACCTAAAAGCTAGAAGAATAAAATAACTTGCTAGTTTATCCAGTGACGAATTATTATGTCATTACATAAAGTCTTTGTCTTTATAGCTTTTTTTACAAGTACAATTCTCAAAATTATATTAAATGGGAAAAAACAACAACCATAAGAACGCTAAAATAGAGTTGCTATGGATAAATAAGAATATTTTTCTAGATTATATTTAAACGTGGTTGTTGAAATACTGATAACATTTATTAAATGGTTGTTAAATACCTAAAGACATGAATACTGATTCTTTACTGATATGTAGTTGACTTTTGTGTTTTCGATGAACAACAAATGATTTGTTTACTCTATGAACAAATTTATTAAATACTGAAAGAAATTGCTTATCAAGTTTTTTCAACATAATTTTTGGGGATTATTCAGCAGTATTTTCCGGTCTCTTGCAGGAAATTTTTACAAGCAGTGTATTTTTTTCTTACTCACAAATTCAAAAACTAGAGTCATAGCATTTAGAAACACTTTTGAGATCCAATTTAAATAAATTTCATCGAAACACCATAATATAACATTTATTTCTAAAGATAACTGATTTTAGACATGAAAGATAATTTAAATAGGAGTGAAATTCGTAATCAGGAGCAGTCTTATAACTTGAAAAAAAGTAGTATTTGGAATATACTCGAAGAAAAATTTCCATTATTTTCAAAATATCCCGTAGGTTTTTGGAAATATCAGAATTAAAAACTATTATAAATCATTGAGTCCGTTCTTTTGTATGCTCTCTTGTATTAAGAATAAACTTGAATGAAGGCTAATCTCTTGCTACGTCATAATAGTTCAGAACCAGTGATAGTTTAGACCCTACCTAAATACTGTCACTTTACAAAAATATTGTACTTCAAGATTAAAAAATTTGCTATCAACAACAGTTGCCCCCCCCAAAAAAAATTTTTTTTTAAATAATTATACATAATTTGCATAGGGCTTACTTGGAAAGGAAACTGCTTGTTATGAATAATTTATTTTATGTTGTTATAAGTTTATATGCTAATAACGAAACATTAAACATTTACTCGATTCTTAATCAGACATATAAGCAATGCCTCATTGAATTCAAACTCTCGTTCAACCTTTCGAGAACAAAGTTGAACTTTTTGATAAGTCTTAACACAATCTGTGGTCATTTCATCATCGATAGGACTCCTTCGATTGGATTATTTTTCCTTTTTAAACATTAATCATCCTTCTGCAATTCAAGTGATAGTGTTATCTAGTACCCCAGAAGTATATAACCAAGTAGCAAGACATTTAAATGTATAAATTAAATATTCTTTTCTCCCTAAATCCCTAAACAGTTTTTACGTGTTACATATATCCCACCATATAATTATTGGTCAAAGTTTTTTTAAATTTTGAAGAACATACTTAAATTCTTAGCGAAAAGTGTTAAAGATTACGAGAATTCAGACAAACCTAAGATTCTTCTCAGAATAATTTCAGCTTCGGTTGGTTTTACGAATCACATTCAATACGAAAAATGCAATGACGTTATTTAACATACGATTTACTGTGTTAAACTTAGCAGAGGTTTTTTTTGTTGACTAAGTTGAATATGTAATAAATTATTATGATATAAATACTTAATATCACGTATACGTATGCGTTGTAATGAAACATTTTCCTGAACATTTCCATTTCCTTTTTTTAACAAGAAAATAAAAGCAATTTTCTTATTTCTTATCATGTTTTATTTTTGAATTTCTGCTTAATGTATTTTTCAATGAAGTATAACGTTCAATAATTCTGTAATATTTTTTTGAGAAAATAACATTTATAACATGTTTGCAGTGCCTCCAACCATAATCGAGACCGGCACTAGCTCGGATACAGTTACAGAGGAGAGGTCAAAAGTAAGTTTACGGTGCGAGGCTTCGGGTTACCCAGAACCTATTATTACATGGAGGAGAGAAGATGGGAAAGACATCAATCTAGGGTCTTATGGAGGAAGAAAATACTCTGGTGAGAAAATTGGAAGCTTATTTTAGAAATTTAAAGTTTAAACTGAGATACTGAGATAACATTTTAAAATAGTTTTAAGAAATCATACAATGGTTTTATTTATATATATATATATA
>NC_092210.1:35262827-35269684 GCF_043381705.1 Parasteatoda tepidariorum | reverse complement strand
TATATATATATATATAAAGCCAGAGAAATGAACCACCCTGAATAACTTTTCATTCAATGATCGGATGTTCACATTCGAGGGCTCATTCCCAATATCTGGAGGAAGTGGCTTCAAACATACTAATTAATTAGTGCATACGATACTCAAAGTTACGAAATCAGATACAAAAAAGCCGGAGTATAAACATACCTTTTTTCCGTGGATTTCTGAACCCTAGATGCTAAAAACAATTCTCTCACCTTTCATTTCACGAAGTATATTTGGTTTTGTAAACTTTAATATTCTTTAATTTAATCGTAAAAGGCTTATAACTGCATTGAATTCTTTTAGTTTTCAAAGATAGGAAATTTTGAAATATGATTAGTTTTTACTGGTATGCTTCTAGAATCATTACTTACTGATAAGTAGCAATGTTACCAACAAGTATTATCACCTCATGCCGTTTCGAAATTAATATAAAGTAGTTTTAAACTATAAAACAAATGCTAGAATTATCTAACACTTGATTCATTCTTCTGTTCATGAAGTCTTTTTATTAATAGACACTGCAACATAGAAAACGTCTAAACTGGCAAAATACATTAATAAAATTCAATATGCAAATAATTAGAAATATCTGTGCACAGCAAAGTATTGTTTTAATGTATAGTATCGAGTATAGAGCATGAAGAAAAAACGCATCATACTGAATAACTTTTGATTTTATGATTTGATCTTCACGTTTTAGGACTCATTCTTAATAGTCCGAGAAAGTGACCTCAAATATATTAATTAATTAGTACAGACCATGCTTTAGGTTACAAAATCAGACACAAAAATATACTCTCTCTGAATAAAAATGCTTTTTTTTTCAACTGGATCGCATTTCCGACTCCCAAAATATTGAGAGCAGCCGAAATCAAGGAACTATGGTCCCCACAGTTTGGGAGAGCGATCCAAATTTTGGGCACCTTAATATTAAATTTACTTTTTGCATATTTTTCCATACAAGGAAATATTTTTAGTCAAACAGAAACATTTTGAAACACAATTATAAAATTAAATTATCCAAAGATAATTCAATGCAAAGAAGATTTGTTGGAAATATTTGTTAGGTTTTATTATTTTATTAAATAATATAGTCGAAAATTTTTTAAATTTTAAGGTATACAATGATTTACCTCATTTTGGATTAAATAGTTCCTGAGAAATCGAATGTTAAAGAAGTTGTAGATTTGAAATTCGATTTCGAAAGATTCAATTAATTACGCTCAAATTTTGTATTTCGCCATAAAAAATTACGTACTCTAACATTATGAAAATCTATATACATTACTATTCAAATTCTTTCTACAATAACTTAATAAAAAAATAAAAATAATAACAAATAATAAATATTTACTCATAAATATTTCTTGTATGGGAATATCTTTGGGTAAACTTGTTTCATGTTTCGGTGCAAAATTCTTTCAATTCACTTAAAGAATTCTCGAGAGTGTGCAAAAAACACAAAAATTAAAATTAATATTAAGGAGGGATTCGTATATTTCTCCTAACTAAACTATGATCAAAATTCCCAGATTGCAGCTGGCCCTTATGTTTTGGGAGTCAGAAATCCGAATAAGTTGAAGAAAAGGCATGTTTATTCAGAGAAAGTACGTTTTTGCTTTCCTTTTGTAACTTGAAATATCATAAGCCCTAATTAATTAATATATTTGAGGTATATATACCCTCTCGAACAATTTAGAATGATTTTATCAATAAATCAAAACATATTCAGGGTGATACCCTTTTTTTTGTTGCACTGTACTCGACATCATGCATCAAAACAATGCATTGCTCAAATAGTTATGATCAATTGCATATTGTTGAATTTAATTAATGAATTTTGCCAGTTTAGACGTTTACTACGCTGCAGTGTATATTAATAATATGACTTTAATAATAGAAGAATGAATCAAGTATTAGATATTTCTAGCATTTATTTAACAGTTTATAACTACTTTATATTAATTTCAAAACGGCATGAGACGAGCTGATGTAAGTGGGTAACCTTATTCCTTATCAGTAAGTAAAGATTCTAGAGGCATACGAGTACAAACTAATCATATTTCAAAATTTCCTACCGTTGAAAATTAATAGAATGCAATGCAAATATAAACCCTTACGATTAAATTAAAGAATATTGAATTTTAGAAAGCCAAATACTTCTCAAAATGAAAGGTGATATAATTTATTTTAGCTTTGTCCCCGCATTCTATTGCGTTAAAAGTCATTAGCGTTCCATTTGATTAAGTGAAAACTCCAAAATTAATCATTTCAAATGCCACTTAATTATTTAGTGTTTTAATTAAATGAAAATCTCTTCAAATTGATTAAGTGCGAAAATAAAATAAAATTCCATGTGTGATTCTAAAAATATGATTGCACAATCGGTTAAATATATATATGCATGTGGTGTGTGTGTTTTGCAAAGGTATAAGTTCTTATAACATTTATTGCTTACCTGAAAATTAAATTTAGGGATTAAGAAAAGTTAAAATAGTTAAAATTCAAAAACATTGCTTATCTAAGCCATACTTACTTTTAACTTTGGAGAAATGTAAAATTATTAATTAATAACAGAGGTTACATTCAATTAGTTTCTGACCGTCGTTTTATATTTTCAGAACTCAGTTACTGATGGATACTTAATAGGAGTTTCATTTTAAGAAAGTTTATGTAGGCGCTATAAATTTTTTTTTGTTTCATATCTTTGGTTTGAAAAATAAAGACAATAAAATTTATTATGCTCCATAAACAAACCATCAAAAGCAGATACGTTATTTTCTTATAGTATAAAAGCGCCTGCTTTTAAAAACCGTGACTCTTTTTCAATCCTGATTGATCCAATAATTCTTTTAAAAAATGTTAGAATTATTATTTTTATTTTATTTTTTTTATAACGTCAGGCACTGAACTTTCGTTCCTTGCCTTAGAAGATGCCGGAAGTGTTGCTCATTTATCGTTACCCAGTGGGCACCTGTGAACCAAAGTCACGGAGGCGAGCAACATTACCCACGCCACACTGCCACAAATACCTGTTCATAGGATGGGCCAAATTCATACATTCACGCATCAGAAGACAACAGAGAGAGAGAGAGAGAAATATACATGCGCAGAGCGGGATTCGAACCCAAAGCCATTGACTTTGCAGTCAGGCACGCTAACCACTCGGCCATCTGGCCAGCGTGTTAGAATTATGAAGATACACATACAATTACTTATACATAAGTGAATTTCCAAATGAACAAATATTATACTTCGTTTCACGCATAAATAAAATTAAACAATATGACTCAAAAAATTGCAGGCCATAAAAATATACATACAATAGTTTCGGTTCTTTAATTTAGAACTTTCTTCAGTTTCCAAACATAGAAAAATTATGAAGAGTGGGAAGCATGCTTGAACTAGAAAATCAAACTGATGTGTTAGAAGTACGGAGAGAACCCCAGTTTCATAAAATAACGAAATTTAAATAAAATAAATTTCTAACCATTAAATAAAAAATGGATTCCAAAGAAGTACTGGAAAATTTAATTACTGAATTAATAGAATTTTTCAAAATATAAAATGATTTCCAAGAATCAAGTTCCATGGATATGTTGATTAATTTTCACAGAAAACTTAAACCTACGATTAGAATTCCAACTATGTAATGGACAGATGATTGCTTATAATCCTCATCTTGGGCAAGCTGCTTAAGTCAAAGTTTACGTATTTGCTTGGTTTATCCAAGAAGCGCAGAACCACACTAAAAAGCAATAATAGAAATGGAGTATTTAAGAGAGGTAAAAACTTTGTTGGCTCACAGGAGAGATAACTATTTTGGAGTTTAATTTATTTAAAATTTTGATTATATTATTGCTACAATTCTGAATACAGAAATGTTTATGCAAAAATGGTATTATAAGCACATTGATATTTTCAGCTTTAAGAGTAGAAGGAGAGTTCTTGAATATAAGTCAAGTTTCTCGGGAGGATATGGGTGCTTACTTGTGCATTGCTTCCAATGGAGTGCTTCCAGCTGTTAGTAAAAGAATATTGTTGCAAGTAAATTGTAAGTAATTCAAGTAATCAATTATAAGTACTACTTCTATTTACGTATTTATTATTTAATCCACTTGTTCTATTACTTAATTAAAAAACCATCAAACAGTTTACACGCTGTTAGAAATAGAAGATAATTTGTTGGTCTTTCTAAATAAAACAACACAAACCTTTCCTGTAAGAATAAGAGAGGCTGAAGAAACATGAAAAGAAACATGAAAATTATATCTCAACCTCTGCGTAACTCTAAATCTCTTAAAATTTTACAAATATTTGTTGTTGTTTTTTTCATTTTGGAGAAATTTTTCACTCAGAAGTTATGGCATACACCGATTCACTTAATTCCTTTTTATATAAAATATAGAAGGCAGAAATATACGGTTACATAGTATACAACTATGAGGATAGTTTTTCAAATAAGAACTGTTTTGAAATAGAATAAGAGAAACTTTATTTGTGAATCAAAAACCAAAATATGAATAATATTATTTTTTTTACATAGTCACCATTAACATTGAAACATTTGTCACTAGCACTAGCTTTTGGATCCCATCATGAAAAAATTCTACCGCCTGACCGTAAAATTAGTAATAGTTTCTTTCATCATGCCATCAATTTCAAAGTGATTTCCACCTTAAATTCCTTATGGTTTGAATCAGATGAAACCTGACTCAAAGTTAGGGCTGTATGGTGGATGATCCATTGCTTCCCATTCATGACAGCACGCTGTTCAGATCATTATTCGTCATGAACATGTGTTCTTCCTTAATTCAGTTGATTCAAACACTTCAATTAATATTTTTTTCTTATTTGAAAGAAATTTAATTTGTACAACAAAACATATCCACTGCCAATTTTTTCATACTTAAACGGTACCCTGTCAGAATAAAATAACTATAATGTATTGTTCGACCAAACTTAAATGTAAAACTAATAAATGCAGATAGTTTGTAGACTTTTTTTGCATAACTACACAGTGAGGCTAAAATAGGATTTAACCAAGAGGATGAATTATGACCCTAATGAAAATAATTCATATCACTAATAAATAAATTAATATTGTAATGTTAAAGATGTTATGACGTTGGTGTTATGGTGTTACTGTGATCTCAGATATTATGTATAGCCATTTCAGAGATGACTACAGTAGATATATTTTCAACATTCTTTTAACATATTGCAGATTATTGAGAAACGACGTGTTACAAACCATATTTCTGTTGCTGTTACTGTGAAAAATTTGTCAGTGCCGAATTTCGTGATGTTAACACAGCTACATGTTATTTATATTAGTGATGTTATCAGAAGCAATTTGTTTTAGAAGTAATTACTATAGCTATACTATATTTAAAAATGGTGCTCCCTTCATATCATAAAGCAGCCACATGCAACTTGAGTTTCATATGTTACAGTTTACTAAATTATAATAAAATCTTTTTAGAAATATAACTTTCATTCCAACGTTTTTGTTATTACTTAATTCAATAAACAGTAGAAAAATTTTAAAAAAATAGATTGAGTAAATTATTTAATGTTTAAACAATTTGCTATATTAATAAAATATAGAAGGCAATTTTTTGTGGATATATCTCTTTGTTGATTATATTTTTATATCTTTTCGTTGTTTTGGTTTCTGACCATTTTTAAATATTTTCTAAATATTTTTTGGTTACTTTTCTATACTTAGAAAGTATTTTACAATACTTAGAAAGAGTGTGTGTGTGAGAAAAAGAGAGAGAGAGAAATAATAATAATAGTAATGATTTTAGTCTTGATTTGAATTAGTGTTGTCAATTTTAAGAGATTTGATGTAATGCTTTGTATCATGTATTTAAACCAAATTTCCTATAATATCAAGTATTAAAGTGAGTTGACGGAATAAATTCTTCAGAATTTAGTAAATATTTATTCTGTCAAGAATTTTACCTTCCAATCCCATCTGTTTCTTACAATCAACTAGATTTGCATTCTTTTCATATTTTACCATATTTAATTTTTCCTATATCCTCATCATAGAACCAGAGTAAAACCTTTCGTATTGACAAAATATTTATTAAGTACATCTTCAAGTCAACCTTAATTTATATGAGAGTCTAATGTGTTGTGTTACTTTGCATTTAGTTTTAATTTCTTTTTAGTTAAACCTAAAATTCGAGTGCCAAATCAACTAGTTGGAGCTGCATCAGGATCCGATGTCGTATTAGAATGTAGATTAGAAGCATCTCCAACGCCACTTACTTCATGGATCCGAAGTGAAGGTATTATGTTGCTCAACAACAAGAAATATGACATATCTGAAATGAAGGATGGTTATAAAATCAACATGAAAATCAAAATATTCAGCCTGACAGTAGATGATTTTGGTTCATACAAATGCGTGGCCAAGAACACTTTAGGTGAAAAAGAAGGATTTATCAGGTTGTATGGTATGACATTTCAACTTCTCGAGAGTATATATATATATATATATATGTAACATAAAAAGCTTCAATTAATCTTTTTATGTTAGTTTCTTTTATAAAACTTCATCCTAATTAATTATTCTGAACGAAATACTTTCTCACACTTTTAAAAGCCACATCCTGTTCTTAAATCTATTTTTGGCTCAACTATGCATGGAATTAAGAGCAGGACATTTTTCCCTTTGCTTTGTGTGGGAAACATTCGATCTATTTCATAAACCAATAGCAACTACTAAGATTTCCCTCTTTCCCTAAAGTAAGACATTTTACGGATTTTACTTTGCAAGATTTTCCCTAACATATAACCAAGGAGCGCAACTTTTC
>NC_092210.1:35239287-35262068 GCF_043381705.1 Parasteatoda tepidariorum | reverse complement strand
ATAATAAATAAAAAGTTAAATAGAAAAGATATGTACAGTATTTACAACATATAGGTAGCCATTCAAAAATATATAACATATTTTTATTTTTTTTTATTTTTATAATTTTAGAATATTGTCATTATCAGAAAGAAAATTCATTACCAATAATAATTTGGTTTTTAGTGTATTGTTAGTTATGAATTGTTTTTGCCAAGTTGGTAGATTAGTGATATTCGATGCACGAGTATGCCATGAAGCTGTATAGATGCATTCCGTAAGATATTGTTCTGGAGTGCCCAGAAGACCGCACGTGCAGTGATCATTATCTGAGATGTTTAGATATTTAAAATAACATGGAAGAGGACCATGCCCAGTTAGAAACCAGATTTCTTGTTTTGACGGCATCGTCCTAAAATAATCTACTTTATTAATAATTTTATATAATCTTCTTCCCTTATTTGAATTGTGACGCAACCATTCTATGTTATTTTCTCCAATTCATTAATTCTAATAAAAATGTCATTCACCTGGTTCTTCCATCAAATTCTTTAATTGTGTCGGTATATGCAATCAAGTTTTGAGCATGATTGCTCAGTACTGATTTATTGATTATTCTCTCTTTTAATCATTATTTTTATTCATATTATTATTTTGTTTTATTCACCTCGTGTGAAGAACGTATATTCAGCTAGTAGGCTATAAAATAACATTATTAAGGTACAGTTTTCTTATTTTTTCAGAGATCCCTCCTCCAACTTCAAACCCAAAAGTAACACAACATTATGAGGTTTATCTTCCTAGATTAAGAGGTAAATTTCTCTCTGTATTCCATAATGCTTTTAAGCAATTTAGATCATGAAAATAAAAATGCGATCCATCTGGATTTCTTTTTAAATATATATAAATTTTGTTTTGAAGAAGGGAGAAGAATTTATATAGAAATGTTTTGATATTATCTGTTTTTCTTTAACAAAATTTTCACATTCCTTAAATATTTTTGTCTAAATATTTTTAAGACTTGCCACCGTCTGAAGAAATAGATGATCTGCTGGTGTGCAAGCACAATAAAACTCTCCGAAAAGTTTAAATGCAAATTAAACTAAAAAGTGTTTCAATCTGATGCATTACCTCTGCTTACAACTTTTAAAATTACGTGTGGGGTTTTAGCTACATGATTTAATATATGTATAATGATATTGAAATCATGGATAAGCAAATGCAACGAAATATGAACCAAACATGCGCGATGCATTGAGAAATTTTTTTATTAAAACTATCAAAATGAGCTAAAATTTACTGGCTTTCTTATCTCTATGGGAACACTGAAAATCTCAGTAAATCTTATCGAAGCACTTTGGAAATGATTTTTATAAAATCAACAGTAAACCATTTATTCGGTTAAATTAAATTTTCATTTTTATAATTTTCACTAGACATAGGGGAATAAGAGCTATAATTTTTAAAACCAGAATTTCATGTAAACCAATACCATATAAATATTAAAAATTATCAAATGATTGGTTTAATTTCCGTATATTTTAGTTTTATTAGCTAAAATTATGTTGTTGTTTTTTTGTCAGAAATGTTAGCGTTATACAGTACAGTAATTTTCCCAATTTTTTTTCTGTGGGTAATTAAAAAAAATTATTGGATTAATTTTTGATTTTGTATGTTTTATGCCTTGCTGCTTGACCTGCCATTTTTTTCAAGACTACTGGGCAAAAAAATATCTTATTTATTTGATAAATATCACCTAAATGGCAGAATGATTGACATAAAAACGTCTTTGTATTAAAAAGTATACTTTTCTAGTTTTGTCTTAAAAATTAAAATAAGTACAATTAAAAAATTCTGCACGAGAATAAACTGAAAATCTCTTATCTGGGAACTCAGATAAATTTACAAAGGATAAAAATCGGAAATTTTTGCAAAAACTATTAAACATATTCATTGGAGAACCAGTAATTTTAAATAAACAAAATGATTCAAAAAATTTCCGGCTCTTAGATTTGAAGTATTTTCCGGCCATTAAACTGTTTGAGAAAATTTATTCAAGGTGACCCTGAACCAATAGGACACAATTGAGAAAGTGCAAATCGTTGAGACTCCTAACGTTTTGTAAGAGAATTGAACCCCGGTCGAAGTCCTGGCAGGCAAAGACACTACTCACAACACTAAATATGCAGGCTCATACCTACATAAAAAAGTAAAAGTACATTGAAATAATATTTTTTATTTCTTCTTGCATTTTTACAGAAATATTTTAAGGTTTCAATGATTTTTATCCAAGTTTCGTGTAGGATTTTTAATGTTTATCATTTGCTATAATACACCTTTTTAAAATCCTATAAAACAGATGCGAATGTGTTTATTTCCTAATTACGTAATATTGTTTTGCATTCATCCCCTTTAAATAAGCTTGAGACTTATCAAACTTAAGTAATTAAAAATTAAAAAAAGTTACTACAGGTATTTTATTACTTGTTGTTCATAAATATGATATTTAGATAGAGACACATGCAACTAAAATGTCTAAATTTTCATAGTCTTCTTATTAATGCAAAACATATTGTTAATATTGTTCAGCAAATTTGAATAGATTTATTTATCTAAAACAGTACTAAAATAATATTTAAAAAAGAGGGTTTCAAAATTCGTTTTTTTTTCTTCTCTTAAATAACATTAAAAAAGGAGAGTTCATCAAATTTAGATTAAAATATTATTATTTATTTTATAGAACATTTACATCTCAATGGGAGCTCGTCACAGAGAAAAAATGGGCCAGCTTCTAATACTTTAATGGACGAATCTCAGGAATTCAACTCAGGTGGGCAGTGAGGGACTTTAATTTTTGTTTGATTTATTTTTTTTATTCATTTTTATTTATTTAAAAATTAAAAGAAAATGTGTTATATACGCTGCAAAATAATTTACCATTATTAAAAAAATTTAAAACAAATAAAGTACTAGAAAATTAGAATAACTAAATTTTTGAAATAAAGTAAATTATAATTGTATATCAGAAATGAGTATTATAAATAACGATTTTGATAAATTTAACTATTGAAAAGGCTGCAGAATTTTCAATTTATTGATCGAGAGTGCATTAAAGCTTTGTGAAAAATTATGAAAAATATGAACTTAATATGAACTTAAAAATATCCTAGTTAATATATAGGAAAAACTGCAGATACAGTTCTAAAATTTCAAATAGCAGAGTTAGAAATAACAGAATTAGAATTGAATAACACTTTACATATATCTGATCTTTGCATGTCCTTAATCAGATTAAAAATTCATTACTTTATTCGTTTTCTAACAAAAAACTAGTAGGAATTTGTCTTTTTACTTTTTTTTGATTAGAAAGTTCATTAAAATTTACTTTGACGGCGAAATCCTGCTTAATTGATTTAAAACATAGTTATAGCATTTAAAATATGTTTATAATAATTTTACACAATCCATTGTTTGAGGTGATCGACAAAGTTTATCACTTTTAATTTGTTTCACCTATTTCACCTATTTTTACAAAACTATTATTTTATGTCTTCCTTCAATATTAAAATATTATTTAAGCAACTTTTTTCAAAAAAGAAATATTACTACTTTGAAAAGTGACTTCCTGACATAAAAGGCTAGATGTTATGTTACTTTGGAGCTCATAGTCTAAACAAACAGAAGAAAAACTAGAATTACTGTTTTTCTACTTTGCTTTACCTTAACCCATTGAAAATACAGACATTTATTGAGCGTTATTAGTGTTTATGTGGGAGGTAATATGGTAGATTTTTATTTAATTCGACATGTGATATAATGAAAGTGAGATTATTGAGCATAGTGTAAAAAAATAATTAAAAAAAATAAAAGCAATGCAAAATCGCTAGAAAAGAATAACAGCTAAGATCTTAAACGAATTCCGTAAAAAAAATTAAAACTTAGAAATCATCTGTAATTTTACATTATAGAAATTGTACAAAATATTATTCCAATAAGAAGTATACTTAATTGTACTCAAATGAGAAATATCCCTTATTTGGAAAGGGCTAGATATAATGTTATTCAAAGCTTACACTTTTGACAAAAACGGAATAAACAAGAATTACTGATTTCTAGATTTTTTTCATTATTTCTGCTGTGAATAAAGAAATTATACGCGTATTCTTAAGATTTATATTTTGAATATTAAATAGTTTTTTATTGCGGGGAGGAGTAAGAGGGTAGTATCATATTCAATTAAACATGTACCTCGAAGAATGTGAGATTATTAGACAGTTTGAATTGTATTAATATTATCGAAGTATTTGATGAATAAAGATAATTGATTAGCGATCAATTTATAAATTTATATTTAAGGAGAGTAAGTCTACTATTGCTGCACCCATTCTTTGGAAAAAAACTATTCAAAAACAACAATTACTATGATAAATTAGCAAAAATATATTACTTACCATGTTCCTTTAAAAATATTGCAAATTATTGAACAAAAATAATAGTAAAATTAATATTAATTTTACTAGAATTTTTATCGTGTATTCTTATTTTTAGTCTAGTAGCTTTGGATTTTTTTATAAAAAAAAATTTCTTATTGCTAACCGTCATCACTCTAGTAATAAACAAAGAAATCTTAATTTCTATAAAAACGGCAATAACAAAAAACTTTCAAACTAGAAAAAGTATTAGTGATTCCTTACAAAATAAGAAATTTGCTATTTATTAGGTACCTTTAAAAATGAACTTTAAATATAGGCAAATAGTTCATAAAAAATGAATTTGATTTGTGCTATTTTGTATTACCTTACAATATAAATAAAAATTATTCAGAAAATAAATGGATATTATAAACTTTAACATGCAAACAACACAATCTATGCTTCAAATATTTCATAAATTTAAATTTAGTTTATACAAAACACCATTGAGTTTTATTATAAATTTTACAAACACTATGAAAATAATATAAATCATATTTCCATTGCAATGATATGATAGTATTAAAAAGGCTGACAATTTTTTTTCAAGTGTTAAATATTTGCAAAAAAATTATGAGATCTACTAAAACATGCTACTTTTATTCGAAGAAGAAAATATTTTTCTAAATATTTATGCTATGCCTATTTTTTTTATAAAAAAAATATCTAAATATGGCAATGTTTAATAATTTTTTCTACTGTAAGAACTTATTTCCCTAGAATTAGTAAAGAAGTTTAAAATTCTTAAAGATGACTTCCGATTGAGTGATTTTTATTATTTTTTATATATTTTTTTAATATCCCTGAGGCTCCCAAACACCCGATGTTTCTTCTCATCTAGTTTTGTTCTGTTATTCCAAAAAGTCGATAAAAAATCATTTTGTTAATAAAATTTGTGATTATTATAATTCTATGAAAACACATTTTATCAATTTGTTAAAATATAGAAAGGAAAGGATGCTTTGATTTCAAAAATAATTTACTACACTTTACTACTGTACTACAGAATGATGGTCGAGTAAATGCAATTATATGAGCAGTAAATTTACTTGTTACACTGCAAAATATCCCAAAACAATTCTGAATATATGGGACAGCTACAGTGTATATAGTTTTCTAAAACGTTTCTTAATATTTCGGAAACCTCTAGTGGGACTAGGTTACCAATAATGTCAACCATCATCTATCAAAGTACCTCAAGATAGAATCGAGATAACATGTTTTATATAATAGTGATTTGGAATTTTATAGCTGTAATGATAGCTACGCTCCAGAATTTTCATACATTACTCTTATACATTACTATCTTAAATTACTCCCCCACCAGAAATTTATCTGTAATAGAATTCGATGAATGTATACCACTAGTTGATTCATTGATGCTTTGCAAGCGCCGAGAGAGCTGTATTAAGATCACCGGGGTTTGATTGCTGGTCGTGAGAGCTGTACTAAGATCGCTGTTGTGGGAGTGATCGCTTCTATGATGCAATTAGCAGTAGAGTGTGTACTTTCCCCTGTTTTGTGTACTCGAGACTGAGTAGCAACAGCGTAAGGAGGACAATGTTGCAGTCACAAATAGCAAGTCAACTGTTCACTGAGAGCCATTCATCGAACCAGATGCATTCAATTCAAGTGGGCGTTTCAGACGTGTTTCTCTACATTACTTCCCCACCCCGATAGAATCAAGTCCTAGAACTGTCGGTTGGTCGGGGTGCCTGAGACCGAAGTGGCCCTTTATCCCTTCACCATGAATTGAAGGATCGTTGTGGTGGTTCCTTACGGTCCTTGTAACTTGAAACTAAAAGTAGACATATAATTATAAGCACATTGCTCTAGTATAAATAATGATGTATATCATTAAATAATGATGGATTTTTTGCATATAGTTACATGCAAATGAATAATAGAGAAAAAGAATAATAAAAGTATTCTTCCTGTAAGAAGTTTGTCAAACTCATTATACATCTCTCAAGTACAATACACTTTCTCATATCACATTCCAAGCAATAACATACTCTTCACTAATCGCATTTATCATAAAGCATAGTCAATTTTCATGAAATCTAGTACAATACAAATCAAGTTGATTTGTGTCAACGCATTTTATATACAATTACACATCTACATCAGTGTTATTCTATACGAATATTATCCATTTTTAAATATAATTTTATATATAAATAAGTTCCATATGAAAATATTGCCATAATATAAAATTCACTATTATTCAGTGTTGCATCACTTGTAAAACAGTGTGCAACTGGCCTCAGGGAGGTATTTTCAAATAGGTTTTCGTACTCGAAAATTGAGTTAAAGCTTGCAGCTTTACAATCTAAAGCTTTTTTAAAACAGTTCCTATTTAGTTTATAGAATCGAGTTGACTTGTCTAATGTACTAGTGAATTGGAATTTAATAGCTGTAGTGGTAGCTACTCTACACTCTGAAACTGAGTCGGTGTCATTGCGATTCAGTTTCTTACTTTTGAAAATAAAAAATAAAAAGTATTTCTCAATTGATAGGAAACATAATATTAAATAAAGTTCTTTGAGATTTTCAGAAACAGTTTTGTTGAGTCAAAATTATTTTTTCTAAAATTTTCTACAATGAATCAACCTTATGTCCTAATAAGTATTATATCAACCTGTAATCTTACATCATATAACAGCTTGCATTGGAAACAGTTTTTATCTCTCTTCAGCCTTAATATTATTAGGTATTTCAACATAAATACTACGATTTATATCTGGCTACACCTAATCTCCCTCTTATTTATGTATTTATTTTTTGTTAATTTTGATATCAATTCAAGCCCTAATAAACGAAAGAAAAATCGCAAGACATATAATTTTTTTCTTCAGCACTGGATAAGTAAGACAATTTTAAGCAGAATAAGCATTCATGTAAGAAACACACTTAAATTCTGAAGGTCATAGAAAGTCAAATGATATTATTGAAGTGAATATTTTTAAATATACAATTCACAAGGGTTTTTAGAGTTTATTTTGTTATTAAATTATGAGAATATAACGCTTGAAAGTGAGGTCGTATTATAGATTATTCCTTCACAGGGGCGCAAATCGTACGAAATTAAACAAACGATACGAATATAAACAATATGTATTGGTATGCAGCAATTTTGTATGTTGAAGTTCCATCATTACCTAGACATTAAAGCTGGCGAATTGCAGCATATCCGCGTGAAGCGAAAGCGGCAGCAAAACATTGACAAATTAGTAGCTAGTTTTTCTCATACCTATCAGAAGTTTTATTCTTCCCTTTCGGATGTTAAAAGGCGTATTTCCTTTATTTTGTAGACTGAGATCTGGTGCGCAAAACATTAATTCGTAGGTCTTCAGCAAGCACAAGAATGAACCAGCAATGCGCAATTAGGGTTGAATATAAACAGAAAACTTTCCCAATGAGTAGTTAAATTCTCTTATATTTTGGTCTTATTAAGCAGAATTGTGTTTTTATTATTTTTTTATTTCTCTTAACCAGAAATGTTATTATTTTACAGATAATTTTAAAATTTTTTTTTCTCTTCAAAGATGGCAGGGTACCAATTAGTTTTGAAAGTAAAGATGAATGATGCGTTATATTGATCACAGTGTGCAATCATACGAACCATTATACAATTATCAGGTCTTAAACACTATGTTCCCCATATCTGCATCGGGTTATTTCAGAAATTCTTTATTTTATACGTATTTTTTACGTAACTGATATAATTATAATCACTTCTAAATTTCTTGTTATATATTTTACAGAGACAAAAAACTACGATCATCAGTCTCGGAAACAAGTGTCTTATTTCATACTTATCTTCTATACAACAAATAGATTTCTAATCAATACTAAATTTTCTGTGATGTTAACTTTACAGACAAAAATTTATGATAATCAGTCTCGAAAACAGGAGCATTATTTAATACGTATCTTTTACATAACTAATAGAATTGTAATCAGTACTAATTTTTCTAAAATTTTTACTTTACAGACAAAAATTTGCGATCATCAGTCTCGGAAACAGGTGCTTCAGAAGATTCTATACCAAGTAAGCCATTACACAGACCTCCAGAAAATGGTGAGCTGCTTTAAATAAAGCATTGTTTAAAATGTTAGTTTAATAATTAAAATTAAATTAAATTTCTCTAAATTTAACATCCACCATGATGATTTTCCATTTAAAAGTAAGAACTGGATTGAAAAAATTTAAAATTTTTAAAATATTTATTTAAAAATAATATATAATTTCTTTAAAATAAACATATATATAATTATAAAACATATATTATAATTTCTTTAAATGCTTTTAAACTAAGATTTAAAATTATATTTTTTGACTAAATTATTTAATAATTTTAATGTTTTGATATGTTTCCATTCATGTGTTGTATAAATGCTACTTATACTTTATGCAGTTTGTTTATTAAAAATTGCATCATGGCTTACGGCAGGGTAAGCCATTCATCTTGAAAACTGAAAAATAAATTATGGTAAATGACTGTAGCTTTTCTCATTTGAAATCCATAGCAAGGCATTAGAGGTGGTTCTGTTTTTAAATTTGTAATAAAATTAAATGACAAAAATAAAATCCGGAATAACTTCAGTGGATTAAAAAAATAACTTATTTAATGAAAAGCAATAAAATCAAAGCAGGCTAAATTTATATTATTATACAGTACTAATCATTTTGAAAATGTTCTTCATTTGTGGAATCGTTTTTGAATTTTTTTTATATATTTTATATATAAGAATTTTTATATATTTAAATTTCTTATATATCTTATATTTTAGCAGTGCAGAAGCTGATTAGTTGCAATGGCAATTTCACAAGCTATTTATTGTGAAGTTTACAGAAAATATATAAAATTCTCTATAAAAATGGACTTTTTGTAATTATAATTCTAAAAAACTCGCATCGTTTCCTTGCATATAAGATGAATTTATCAATATATCCTTTGTTAAGAAAAACTTACGAACGAGTAATAAATATTTATTCTAACTCTCATGCTTAGTACGTCATATAATGTTTCTGGTGATACAAAGAGAGTTTAGCTTTGCATCTTACACATTTTAAATAATGTTTAATTTTTAATCACAATTTAAAAAGCATATTTCAGACATTAAGATTATTATATTTTTTCACTGCTATTTGTTTGATTAGTTAGGTTTCATCTCTTAATAAAATCTGAAAGTCACACTATTAGTGAGTTTGCATAAAATGAAAACAAAGACAAAACAAGAAAGATATCGTATTTATTCTTATAAATAGGGCAGAGATGTTTCTCTTTAAATCATTCCCCATATTTTGATTCAGGAAAAGGAGCCATTCATTTGTATTACCAAGTAATAAAGTGTAAAGTGCATTTTATCTTAAAAAAATTTAAGTAACCTATCATATAATCACCATTTATAATGTTGTTGTCGTAGACCATTAAGGTAATAGGTGTGCGATTGCTTTTATTTTCCAGTGGCGCCATCTCTGACTAGGAATTCGACTTAGTCAGAGATGGTCAGGATTATATGATATATGATATACCATGTATATGATATACCATGTATATGATATACCACACCTGTTCATAGGGAGGACTCATTCATACATCCATTAATTCCTCCACAGATCCAATTCAGTCACCCGAGAGGTATAATTTGTTATGGGAACGTGGATGACTTTGAGACCCGACAGATTTAACGTGCACTAGTCACTATTTACTACACTTCGGCCGACTGGATTTAAACTCCAGTTCTTACGAACGTGAGTCCAGCACCCAGACAACCAATCTATCCCAGCTCACTACGTAATATAATCACCACCTATAATATAAATTAAAATCTGGTAAAACATAAAGTCAAAAAGTAATGCGCATATTGGGATCGAAAAATAATATATAGGAGAGGAAAAAAACAAAGGCTAACAAAATTAGTCGAATCACTACACTGTAAAGAAATTTCAATGAATCTAAATACTATAAATGGTGGCAAATACTTTACATCAAAGTGGTTTAGGGAAAAAATGCATAATTTTTATAGATCTAAGTGTTTCACTCCATCAAGAATGTTTTTTTATACTACTTGGCTTAAAGTAAACGGCACCTTTTTGTTATTTCGCAACACTAAAATTTATAATTACTGTAAGATTTGATACACATCTGTCAGTAAAGTTATTTTCGAGATGCGATGCGTTATAAAACAAGAATCGTAAAAAAAATTGGATGAATATACATAATATTTCTTAAAACAAAATTATTTCTTAAAATAAAATTATTTCTTAAAAAAAATTTGTTTCTTAAAATAATCTATATAAATATAAATTCAAACAAGGCTAAACAAAACCGAAGTGGATAAAAAAAAAGATATTTTAAAATTGTATAATACAGTTGACAGACACACACCTGACGATAAATACCATTTTATAACTACTTACTGTCTCTCTCTCTCTCTGACTCTTTGAAATGTTCATCATCGTGCGAGGTAAAATCAAACTTTCATCTTCTTCTAATCAAAAAAGATCGATCGTCTGACAATTGAACAATTTGGCGCCAAGACGGGCGAAAAAATTCATGGATAAAGTGAGTTAGGTGCATAAGCTTCATTTATTGGGGTTTATGTTTTAATTAAGCTCGATAAAATGTAAAGAAACATGAGATTCAATATTAACTAGAAATAGCACATAATTTTTCAACAAAAAATTCGTATAAGTCGTCACAGTTTTTACAATTTAACTCGAGCATCAAATATTGTTTGATTGCTATATGAAACTGAATAAGGTATCTATACATATATTTCTCTTACACGGCACCAAAAAAAAGCCTCATAACAACTCCCCGAATGGCAACGCTAGAAAATCAACCAATGATTGCTGCTAAAAATGTCACATGGCAAATCTGGATGAGGTCGCTCAACATGTAGCACTTTAAAAAACGGAAACAATAACCAGAGTCAGCATTATCAGGTTGTTCAATTCAGATTCATTCCCTAAACACATGATAATATTTAATTTTAACTCAATTAGGAATTAATTAATTAATTAAAGTGAGAATGCTTTAAAAGGCCGCTGTTGAATCGATATTTTTCTACTGGGAGCTACCTAAATATCGAAAAAACGTGTTTGTATTGAATGCATTGAATTTTTTTATATTTCGCGTTTATTTATGTATTGAATTTTCACGCTTTAAAATGCAGAATATTAGTGAAGCTGCTAGGGCTTTTAAACGTAATGCGAGAAAACGTGTTCGAAGAGCCCAAGAAAGTGTTGAGAAATGTTATGGAAAACGTAGATTGCAGAGATCTAGTGCAATAATAACTGTTCAAGATGTAACAGTAGATGTCGAAGAGTATAATATTAGCTCAATGACGGAACAATGTAGTTATTGTAATGCTTACTTCTGGGCCAAAGAAAGAAATTCTTCTGACAAATCAATAATACTGATCACCAAAAAATATTTCATTTGGTGATAAAACAAATTTTTGTGTTCCTGAAAATGAAAGACTTTTTGAGGGTTATTATCTCACAAGGAAAAGTTGGGGTTTAAAGTTTATATTTTTAAACAATAATTTTTTTTCTAAAACTTTCAGAATTTCTAGCATTAACTAATTTATTATACACATTTAGTTGAATTTAGGTGAGTAACTGCAATATTTGATAATTTATTTTGCTAATATGCTTCTCATTTAGGTAACGTTTTGATTTTTTCACCATGTGCAATCTAAATAGCTAATATACTTTTTTAAAAGCCAATAAGAACATTGATAGAATTCTTCGACATAAGTACAATACTATGTCTTTGATGATAAAATACTATGTCTTTGATGATAATATATTATGTCTTTGTGCTAGAACATTGTGTTCATTGGCGAGCGAGCGCAGCGAGCCATGGTTCACGGCGTGAACCACATAGGATTGCGTAGCAATTCTCGGTGGTTGGCGAGCGTTAGTGAGCAGGGGGCGGAGCCTCCTAGTTCCTAATAATTGCTGTCAAAATCCTCTGTGTTTCATCCAGCAATAAACGGGTTTTGTCTATTCTTTAGATAAGAAGCATTAACTTATTTTATTTGATGACGTTTTGTTTAGATTTACTTAAATATTACTTGCAATTTCAAATAAACATAGTTTTTTTGCATTATTTTTGAAATAAAGAATCTAAAAGTAAGAATAACTGATTGATTTGAAAGTATTCCCTGTATTTTACTTAAAATTAATTTTTTTTCCTATTTATTTTCATTTTACACAAATATTTCATGTTTTCTGAAATTATTACTTTTTTTTATTTCAGGAGCTACCAGTACTACTATGACCAGTTTGTCCATTTTGGCATGTAGTTGGATTTTTATAAATTTAATATTATTACGATAGTTGCGTAAGCAGGGATATTTTTCAACGACTTTATGGTCATTCCATGATACAAACTAAGCATTTGCCATTATGGGACTCCATTTGAAGTCTCAACAAGAAACTCTGGAGGAATAAAATTGAATACCCATTTGAATTTTTGAACTGAAATGATATACTGAATGGTTACACTTTAATTCATCGTTTTCAATTGTATAATTTACGAACTGTCTATTATCAGTATTGACTATATTCTGGTTTGTATACAGTCAATTCGCTTCATCTCGAAGTGAAATTACGATAGCTCCATTTTTTGACAATTTTTTTACCCTTTTATCTTTAATTTCATGCTCAAAGTTCTTGAATAATTTGATTTTTTATCTTTAATTGATTTTTTTAAAAACTATTCTCCTTTTCAATAGCTAAATGAGATAAACTAAAAAAACTGCAACCAACTTATTTTACCCCTACTAGTGAAATCTACGCAAGTTGTTAAAACATGCTGAGTTAGCGTAAAAAGAATGGATTCCTCTTCGCTTGCAGTTTTGTATTCTCTTCAATTCATTATTTCAAAGATGAATCCCTTGTTTAAAGCTGAAATAATTGAAAACGAAAGATGGATCTCTCCGTTATAGGTGGAAAAAAAAACAGAAAATAACTGCAACCAACTTTTTTTGCCACTACTAATGAAATCTGTGCTCAATCTACGCAAGTAGTCAAAACAAGTTGGCTTAGTGTGAGAAGGTTGGATAACATCTCTGCAAGCAGTTTCGCAGTTTAACCTCATTTTCTTAACGATAACTCAGTTTTAACGCCTAATTAATTCATTAAAAAATCTACTAGCGGAGTTGGCGAACATACTTTAGTCTATTGAGCAAATTCTAGAAATCGTCCCAAGTAAGGAAAGCAAGTGAGACAGAGTGAGATGATCAGATATCATCTGCGAGAAATAACTTAAACTTCCGTAGGTCTATGCTATCTGTATTGTTAGTATAATTATAACACTGCTTCATTTAGGAATTTTGAAATAGAACTATTCAATATAGATCTGAACCAGTGATTCTCAACCACTGTGCCGTGGCCCTTTTGTGTGCCGCCAAACTTTTAAAATGTACCACCAAATATTAGAAATGACACAATAAAAGTTATAATGCTTTTTTTATTATGAGTAAAGCTAAANTCAAATATACAGCATTGCCGCTTGAATATTGACAGTTTTACAAAACAGTGTCTAATGCAGCATGCCCTTTTTTAATCCGTGTGTCGATTCTCTAAGCCAGTGATTCTCAACCGCAGTGCCGTGGCACTTTTTTGTGCTGCCAAATTCTTAAAATGTGCTTGAAATGTTCATAAAAAGTATATATATACTTTTTATAATTTTTCTACGCTTTAAACGCGTGAACATCTTTGTCGGCGATTGCATTATCTCTGACAATCTTAAAATAAGATGGAAGTGCTTAAATTGTATATGACACCCAATTTTAAAAAATGTAGTAAGAGCTAATCATTAAAGTAAGCTATGCAATTAATTAACAAAGAAACAAAGGATAACTAACAAAAATTAATCTAACAATTAATAATTAGCAAAAAAACTCAAGAGATCACAAAAAATAACAGTTAATATGAAGCAAAAAAACTAACAGTTAATTGAAGAAAACAAGCTAACATATAATAACTAGCAAAATATAAATTACTGTTACTAACTGATAAAAAACTGGTCGAACGAAATAATTAATCCCTTAATAAATGTGCTTTTGTAGTACTACATATTATTTTATTTCACACTCAAAATTATTATCACAAACTATTTATCACAATATAAAATAGGTAATTAAACTACTTTTAATCTAATGTTTTTCATTGTGTGCCGTCAAATTTCGAAATCCTTAAAAGTGTGCAGCAACAAAAAAGTAGGTTGAGAATCACTGATCTAAACATTCAATTTTATCGATTCAATTGCATTTCCAATCCTCCATGCACTGCGTGAGTTTGCTATTTACTTTCTACCAGTGTTAGCGAGGACCCTGTGTGTTGCCAGTCTTAACTTAGATAAAATTATTTCTTAACCCACTGAGGGTTAGTAAATTTTTTTTCCAAAATTTAAAACTTCAGGCACCCGTGCATTTAAAAACCAGTTTTTCCTACAATATGTCGTAGCAGAGCAGAACATGAAAATACTTTTTCCTGGAGCTCAACACGTGAATGACGTAGATAGAAATTCGACCGTATCGAAAAAATGTATAACTTCAGTAGTGAATAACTTATGGTAATTAAGTAGTGAAACGTCCATAAAACTCTTTCGACAATATTACAGAAATAAAAAGTATTCTTACGTAATAGTAATACATAATTATATTGTCTAAAAGATAACTGTTATCATTTCAAAATTGGACAGTAAGTCAAACCGATTTGTTGAAGATTAGAGATTAGATTCGAGATGTTGCGAATTGACTGTGTTAAAAAAGCTATGATTTATTTTGCTCTATTTTAATCAATTAAACTAATAATAAATCTAAGAACTTGGTTATTATTTATATGCCAACCGCTTAATTAGCAAGTTATCAATTGTCTGCTAATGCATACTTTTTAATTTAATTATTTCACTCAGTTTGACAGAACTTTTTTACGTAAAATGCATTTTCACCATAAAACTTCACTGAAAAAATTTTACATAGCGTAAATATCAGAATATTTACTGCAAAATTACAGAATAAATGTAATTAAATAAATATTGCATTAAAAATTATGGTATGAAATTTTACGGTAGAATGGATTTTACGAATGTTGCACTCACAGAACCAGTCATGTTTACCGTAACTTTATTCCGAATTATTTACAGCGTACTTAAATCAGAATTTGAAATTGTTGAGTTTTGAAATATTTAAGTTTTACTAAATTCAATTCATTGCATACTATAGCTGTTAATTTGAAAGCCAACATATCCCTAACATATCCCTTTTAATCATTTTTATTGATTAAAAATATCACTTATTATTCACAAAGAACGGAAATTATATGTATGACCGATGAGAAAAAGAATAATCTGTAAAACTTTGCAAATAATAGTCAATTGTTTCTCAAAATTAAGATTTTTAATGATTCACCTTTGGTCGTTTTAGTTTTGTTGGGTTATTTTACACTGACGTTCAGAAGAGCTGAAAATTAGAAGTTCTAAAATTTAAAACCTTCAACAAAACCAACTAATCTTTTGAGATATTATAAATTTTATTGCTAAGATTAGATTTTTAAACAAACTTCTAAGAATAAATCATAATACGCTTCTAAATTCTAAAGGAAAAAAAATCTCTTAATAAAAGGATATATAACCAGGAAAGTAGCATATGCGTTACATTTATTTGGCTTAAGAACTAATCAAAATGAAGAAGAAAATAATTATAAATCAAAATTTATTAAACAACAGAATAATAAAGTGCATTGTAGGTAAACGTATCTTACAAATCATTCTTTTGTTTGAATAAGTATAACTATGAGTTACAAATCTTTATAGGTTGAATGATTTTTCATCGCTTTATGTTGTTTTTACGCAAACAACAAGAAAGAAATGTTAATAAGTTTCTAAAATCAAACAGGAGGAAAATGTATAAAAATTTCTGTATTCCAGAAAATTCTAAAACATGGAAAAGCAGAAATATATCACATTTGTTACACGCAATTTAAAATCAAAGTGCATCAGTTACGTTAAAATATAACTATGCAACAATGGAATTTTAAAAAAATATGCAGTGCAGGCCAATTTTAAACAACATCATTTATCACTCATAAATATTTATGTGGCTTATGATTTATAATCTTTAAGTGATTTATGATATTATATTTTTACATAGACGTCAAATCATGAATCTTGATGTGTTTTTAAAATCTACTAATATTAAAATGTTATGCTTTCGATTTTTGAAAAATTTCCCAAATTTCCGAAAAAGACAAAGATACCATATGCATCTTATGTAAAAAATAAAAATATGTAAATTTAGATAACAAAAATAACAATATACTTGAATAATGTGACTGTCAAATTGTTCATGTTTTGTTTGAATACAGGTTAACGTGTAAAACAAATTTATCATGTTTTGTTTGAATAAACATTCACCACCAAGCCCAACTTTAAATTTATAATCATTCTATCCTTCATAAGTGAGTGTTTAAAAAATAAATATTGTAAATATTTCATTGAATGAATGAATTAAATTATACGACCTAATAACAAGAAATGCTCACTTTAGAAATTGCTCAGTGTTATGTAATAGTTATTCTATGAATAGAAAATAGAATTTGAATTACATGAATGATAATTGTACATACATGTGTTTGTTCAAATGTGGTTTTATTATTAGTTATGTACATTTCTAGACAGAGGAAAATTCTATGAAATATTATTAAAAATCAAGATTATGTATAATAATGTTGTGATCAATAAAGTAATTTGTTGAAACAAATCATATTTTGATTTCTTTCCTTATGTTGTTATTGGCCAATAAGGAAGAGGGGGGGGCGATTGTTCTTGTTTTCCAGTGGCGCTATTTACGGCCAAGAATTCGGCTTCCTTCACATCCATACGTCAAATCCGTTTATAGGGTGGACCCGTTCATACATCCATTCATTTGTCCACAAATCGTAATTTTGACCTGAACCAAAGAACGATTAATATCCAATTCAGTATTCCCAGAGGTTACGGGAACATGCGGGACTTTGTGACCCGACAGATATAACGTGCATCAATCACCATTTACTACTCGGGGAGTCTTCGGTATAATCAGTGAATCACTTTAATTGAGTAAATATTATTGCATTGCATTTAAATGCATTTTACGAATGATGAACCCAAATTTCAGGAATTTATCACGGTGTGGTTACTCTCAACTTTTCAACTTTTTAGTTGAGTTAAGTATGTACTAAAATTGAAGTGTATCTTAGAAAACAATAATAATCGTAACGTCCTTCATTTTCAATTATACATAAAAACTGAATAGCTAATTACTTATACTATTATTTGCGTTATTTAAAAAGGAGAGACACATAGTAAGTAGTAAAATACATACTAAGTAGTAAAATATTGCACGAATTAGATTTGTGATTTTCTCTGTATCTCATAGATGACTTTACTATATTTTGTTTCAAACAATATATAAGTCATTCACAGGAATGTATAACAGTTCTCTAGTTATGCACTATAAAATGCATAATTAGCATAATAAATGCATAACAATGATAGTGCATAATTTGGGAGATGATAAATTGGAAAATTGAAATTATTCTTTCATTATCTTTTGCCTTTACGTTTACTTTATTTTAAAAATCTTAATAGCCCCTTCAACTTAGCAGAGAGATCATATTGGTACTTAACAAGCTAGCTATAGCAATTAACATGCAAAACGTAATGATATTTATCAAGAACTTTTCTGTAAATTCAAATCATGCCATTTTAAAGTATTTATTTGTTATATCAGATTATTCGTAAGAAATAGAGTAATTTTAATTATTATGCAATGTTTTTTATTCAAAATTAAGAATTTAGGATAAGGAACACCTTAATGTTTAGATCAAAAATCGATGGGCTATGAAAGCTAAATTTTATTTTAGTTTATATTTTTTAATTATGATTACTTTACTACCTCATAAAGCAACTATCTAATTATTAACATTTTACAAACCAAATGGCAATTTTTTTTTTATTTCGTAAATTATTGATTTCATTATTGAATAATTCGTCGATTAATATTTTTAAGTTTAAAAATACAGCTTAATTTTAGTTAGTTTGAAAAAAATTTCTACAAGAAAGGACTTCTAAGCTAATTGTTAATATTTCGTAAATTAATAAAACTAATGCTTTTAAATGGAAAAAATATTAATCATTTTTTTAGCATATAATGACATAAATGACTTCATAAGCAAGCGAAGTACAGTAATCTTAATTATTAAATTATTAACGCTAGTTTAATACATAATATGTTTAATTTTAAACTTTCTTAATATTATTTAGCGAAGGAAACAATGCATACTTATAATTTTGAGATGCTGACAGATAAAGTTATACAATCAAAGCACTTCACTTAAAATTAACTCTATTGAGATTTTTTTTTTCAGTTTGTTAGTAAATTTTAACGCTCAGCAAAACACTATAAACTATATTCATCTGTAATACGTTATGATATATTACTCTTTCCTTAGACAAAGATTAAAACCCTTGTGATAAAAAATCAAAGGAGTTTTATCCTTTTATAACCATACAAATACAAAAGGTTTTATTTCCTTAATCAGTATAGAGAAAAAATGCTAAAAAAAATTGCTAGAGTCGATGCATAAAAATGTTTCAAAAAGAAATAAGATAATGAAGCTAGTATGCAAAATTGTAAAATTAGAGTGGATAAAAAATAATTATATATTACTTTTCTAATTCAAAGTCAAAAAAATAAAGTAATACAATAAGATTAAGCAATCAAGTTAAGTAAATACAATAAGATTAAACAGTCTTGCAGGGTAGAAAATTTTACTGCACGTAGTATAGTAATGAAATTAAGTTTAAAAAATTTTAATTTGTGTGGTTGAAGTTAATAATTTAAACATTATGGTTCTTAGTATTAAGACACAAAAGTTTGGTACATTTTAAAGCATGATCGATTCCAATTATAGGTTATTTTTCAACCGGGAATTGCTAATCCCACAAAAGAACAACTTAATTTTATAATGTATTTTAAAACTTAAAAATCGAGACGAAAAATTGTATCTGAGGAAAAATATCCTGTTTATTGTAGGAAATTTTTTTTTTAAATTTTAATTGCGATGTATGTTAGCAATATGTGAAACAAAATAGCGAAATCGATTGAAAAAAGGTTAATATATTTACATAAATTGCAGCTATGAGTTTAATACGTGAGCAGTGATGAGAATAGTTTTTAGCTATGGTGCTGCCATCTATCAAAAAAGTGTGTAACACACCTAATGCTACTAAAATAATATTTTATTATATATATATATATATATATATATATTTATATATATATAAGCAATATCTAAATTTGTTTTAAGTGACACGATATAAGTATAAATATTTATCTTACACGACTAAATTTCTTCTTCACAGTATAATGTACGTATATATTAAAAGGAAACGTGGCGTGGAAATTGTAACGTGAGATGAAAAAAACCGAATTACGCGAAATATTTTTTTAAAATTTTATTTATTTTGAAATGTCCTTTTCTTAACTTTCCGATATTGTATTGCTAATGTAATTTTTAAATAGTGGGCTCAGCATCAATCCTCAAATTCGTGGATTGAACTCTTCGACTTCAAACTGTTTCTTTTTATAAACGAATCGGCATTATGTTCCCCATTGATTCATAATATTAATTCGGTTAGAAGAGCCATGTTTTAAAGTTAAATTTTTTCCTATTCTAAGCAAGCAATGACGCCTGTCCAAAGTAGTATTTTAAGTTGGCGTTTTTATGGCGTATGAAGAAAATCTTTAACAATGGATTTTAGTTTATTTAATTAAAATCACAAATATTTTAATAATCAAAAAATTTTAATAAAAATCATGCCATTTTTATGATGATTTTAATAGGAAGAAAAATTAAGATTTTTTATAAAACGTTTTAAAACTAACAAGATTTAAACAACCTGCTAAGAAAATCACAATATGAAAATTACTAGATTTGACTCCACAATCCAATTTAATTTGCTCGCTCTTCTATGGAAATGGTAATTGAAATGATTAATTTTTCTGGTAATATTCATTACTAGTGGGTTGCGTCCCTTGTTCGCTAACGCTCGCCGACCCCCGAAAATTGCTCCGCAATCTTATATGGTTTGCTTCGCAAACCAAGCTCGCTTCGCTCGCTACTGACTTAGGTACATTGCAAATGCACAAAATTCTAAGAATTCAAAACAATCATTCAAATCCATATAAAAACTTTTTTTTTAAGAAAAATCTTTTTAGTAAATACTAATACATTAAAATAAATTTGAATTCAAATAAATGACATGTAATTTGTTAAACCTATTAGAAATGTGCTATAGTATAATTCGTAATATAAATCAAAAATCGTCAAATAAATTCGTAATATATAAATTCGAGAAGAAAAAGCGCTTTCGACAAAATACTAAAATAGAGATCTATCGACGAAGACTACTAACTTCTGCCTATCTTAATAGTGTGAGATTGCCGCCGCTGATGCTGTCTGGTTATTTCAGTTTCTGTTTTTAAAAGCGCTATATGTTGAGCCACTTCATCTAGATTTGACATGTGACATCTTTAGCGGCAATCATTGGTCGATTTGCAGTGTAAGAGAAATAGTAACGTAAACAAAACAAAGCAAACGTTGCCACCAACGGAAAAGAAATACAGCCGAAATTTGGGAGCAACGTAAGAGAATTATATACATTAGATGATTTAAAAATGAAGTATTAGTAAGAATGAATATTTATATGTAGAAATTCAAAAAATGGCATTTTCGGCAAATTAAATGCTCTTCGCTCTCCCTCAATTGTTTTTTTTTCTTCTTTTTCTTGGTTAGTTTAGCATATTTTAAAATTCATTTCCATTATAATAAATAAAATGGAACATAATGATATAAAATAAAACACAAAATCAGTGCTAAAAAGCTAAGTAAATTTGTTTTCATGTAAACATAAATCATAGAAAATAAGTTTTTATATACCAGTGGTCGAAAAAGCTACATTTTTTAGTTTTAGTTTACTACAACTATTACTACTTTTATTTTTAAATGTAGTGGCTGCATACTACTTTGGGATTGTAGTAACTACTTCACTACTTTAAGTAGACGAACTTACATTAATTGTACGGAAATAATTAGGAAATATTTATTCATATTACATGTTGTTTCACGGAATTTTTTTCCAAATTTTCTCATTTGATCTTCAACTTTTTCTGCCTTTTTCGACAGCGAACATTTTGGTATTTACGAAATGAGAAAATATTAAATACTTGAGATCTTTCAATTTTTCAATGTTCTTTTATTTCCTCTAAAAAATTAAGTACATCGAAAATACATTCCCTTCCTTTTTCATAGCACATAGCATCAATGTTTTATTATTGTAATTCGCATTTGTAAGTGTGACCAAACTGATTATTTATCGATTTTTCGTAAGGGCTAGTTTAAATATTAGCTATAAGTGATTCTAAATGCGTAATTCCTTTTAACGCTCAGCTGCTGCCACAGGGTCATTTTCCTTGCATTCATTTATAGATTCGCACGATTTGCATCAAATTCGAAAAATTAGTTAGGTCCGAGTAACATTTATTTACTGAACTATCGATAAAAGTAGTTTTCAGAAATCGCAGCAAACTACAGTTCTTTCGTGTCGCACTACTCACTACATTACTTCTATGAAAAAAGTTGCTCTCACTACGAAAAAAAGTAGCCAGTACAGTAGTTTCACTACTTGTAGTGCGCTACTTCCGACCACTTGATACTACCTCTTGGAAATGGCCGCAGTATGTGTATTGATATTAATGACCTTTTTAGCCATTTATCTTATAATCTATTATAGATATACGTTTACATATTTCTTTTATGTGGCACAATAAACTCGGGTATTTCTCTATCTATCGGCAACATTATAGTTATTAACTTTGTTAGGTTGTTTTAATCATTAATTAAAATAGTGCCGAAAACTTCCTCATTTGTTAAATGTATGTTTAGATTCATTTTCTTAGATTGTCTTAAGTAATAATTTAAGTAGTGTTCAAAAATAAGTTATACTTTAAGTATTTATTCAGATTCGTTTTGTTAGGTAGTTTTAAAGGATAGTTTAAATAGTGTGAATAGTTAGTTGTACTTTAAGTTCATTTATTTAGAATAATTTTGTATTTCTATAAAAACAAAAACTTAGTTAGGAAGTAATTATATAGATTTATTTTTTATCCTTTCTAAAATGGCTGCAAAATTTTTTAACATAAACGGTGCTATGGTGCCGCATACTGTCATATCAATTACTGGTAACAGAACTTGCCCTT
>NC_092210.1:35202258-35238897 GCF_043381705.1 Parasteatoda tepidariorum | reverse complement strand
AATTAGTTTAGGATAATGTAATTGAATGCAAAATATCTGACCAACAGCAAGAGACAACAGAATGCACTGAAAAAGCACAATGTAAACTCTGACATCATCACCGATGAAAAATATAAATAAAAAATGGGAAGCACTGACAACATGACAGCTTTTTCAGGGAAGCATTACTATGCAATCTGAGCAGGAGCAGTTTTTGCCGGGGATTCGTTCACGGTTTCCACAAAATAATAAATACCTTTTCTGCATCAATTTTATATTTTATAGCATAAATTTTTTTAAACTAAATTATTACCTAAAAATAAACTTACACTATTGTCATAGATGTCAATAAGTTTATGGTTATTTTTTTAACTATCTTTTACTTTTTGTCTTTCAATAACTGTTGATTGTAACATATCTAGTTTTTTTTTATTAGATTCTCCTTTTCAAAAGTAAAACTATACAAAATGAACACTTGGTTTAAAATAACTTTGGAAATACTAACTTGGTGATGTTATTCACCAACCATACTATCATGTTCTTGCTGACCATATAGTTTATCGGACATAACAAGTAAAAAAATTATTAAATGTTAAAAGACTTGCAAAAAAACTTAGTTTTCGATGAGAGCTATAAGCTATCAAGTATCATGGAAGTAATCACTAAAATATTTGAAATTAAGAAAACAGTCTGTAGAGTATTTCTTATCAATGGCCATCTCTAAATCAATGAAAAAATTCCATTTTTCATACGGCTCTACCGAACAAATTAATTGAAAATTTGCGCATTGCATGTTCATAAACATTTCTGGAGTTAATCGCAGAGTAAAAAAAAAATGTGATCTTAGTTTTAAGTGGTTTCTCACGTAAAAATACTTAAGAAAAAATTTATTTGTATTAGTCCATTTTAAGCTAGTTAACATAAGAGCAGCATACTAAGCGTCAATGAATCTATTTTTTGATCCTAATAAATGTATTATATTATACAACATAAGTAGTTTATTTGATATTTTTTTTTATTACAAACATATTAGCGACAGTTTTTGCTATTGAAAATTCACAGTCACATAATTGAAATTAAATTTCCATTTATGCAACGCACAACTACTTAAAAAATTAGAATTATTAACAGCAATAGAGAAGAAAAGAATCTTCATGTTCAAAACAGTATGTAACTGATAATAATAAAATAAAAAGGAAGTGAACTATATAATCTGAAAGCTTGGAAAGTCTAAAGTTTTAAAATCTAATTAATGCATATTTAAAAAAATATTTCTTTGTAATAAATTATAAATATTTTTACATTGAATATTAATAGGTAGGATCAGAATCAGCCTCAATAGCATTTTAAAAAAATAATTTAAATGAAACGCTCATTTAAAACATACCTATAAAAAGTATATTGTTTAACTGTAAATGTTGAGTTTATGATTATTGGAAATGCATGTGGCAAATTTGTTAGTTTCACAAAAAACAGTGGATCAGAGGTGAATGAGACCAAGTAACCATAATAATGCTCAACAAAATATACAACGACTAAGGGAATGCTGAAAAAAAGCAATATTGGTTTCATATACAATTATGCTTTAAAATAAACCGATAGTAGTTAGAAAATCCTTATTATCTATAAAACCATTTTACCCATATGCAATTCCATTATAATAATTTACCTTACATACACTTTCAACTTCTGTTATGTCTTGTGTCAAAATATCACTTAAATAAAACACGAAGATTGCCGGATTTTCTAGAAAAATTACTTTTGAATTCTTAATTTTAAAGTATTTCAGATTTTGACGATGAGAGAGAATAAAAAATTAATTGCATTATATTAGACAAAGAATATGTTTTATTCCTGCGACTTCACAAGTAGAATTTGAAATAGATGGTATGATTTGTTTCATTTTTCCGAGTATAACACGGTAATATTGGTCTATCAATGTTTTTTTTTTCTTTAACCCAAACAATAAGATTGGTATATTTTAATGTCGGTCATTATTGAATGATATGGCCAAAGAGTAATAAAATGAACATGCCCAGTAGTTATTCATGGAATTTTATTGCCCTAGCTGTGTCACCTTTCCCCCCAAATGTTCTGTAACTTTGAAGTTGGGGAATCAAATTTCACAATAACAATGGGTGCAACTTTTTTATGCTCATCTCTAACTTGTGCTATCTGTTTTTCAACTTGACAGGTGATTATAATAAATCTAACTTGGTAATGTGCAAGCAAGTCTGCATATGTATGTGTAACAATAAATAATTAAAATAAATTCTTGAAATTGTAATGATTTTTTTTTCAATTATTTCTACACCTCTCTTGTCTTTCCACCAAACTAGATATAAAAATGAGGTGGCGAGTTCAAATCAAAGAGGACCATGGATATGCAACAGAAAAAGAATAAATTTGCTTTAAATAGATGTACATGATAATGTGCTTTTATGTAAATGATTGCTTCATGCTTTTTCTCTTGTACAGATATCAAGAGAACAGATAGCATTAAAATGAGAAAAACAACATCAAGACATTGAACCCATTTCCTTCATTCTTTTCAGTGCTAGGCAGCAGGATACGGCAAAGGCAACCACCATAATATATTAGTTGTTTTACTTGAGCCTCGCCGTACAGTATTGCTATTCCGTTAACCGTTTACTGCATATGCTCCCATATTTTAATAACTTTTCTAATATTGCATTATTTTTAAAGCAAAAAAATTCCGCTGATATGTTCAAAAGCTATTGAATGTTCACGAATCGCTTTCAAGATTCTCAATATTAAGAAGTCCTAAAACCATATTTTATTTGGGAACAATGGAACTTTTTTTCTTCATAAACTTGATTCCCAGAACAATAATTATGATACATAAAAATTTTTCACAAATCCAGTAAACAGTAAGGTATAAAATCAAAACTTTTGGTCCAAAAATAAACAGTCTAAAATTAACACACTTGTTTAGAAAAAATATTTCTCTAAGTTTTTTTATGGAAATTATTTGCAATTAATGCTCTTTTCTGCCTAGATGATAGAATTATAAATTGGCTTTAAAATTTTACAGTGAATTAAATTTGAACTTAAATGTTACCAAAGCTTAAAGTTCACATCTATGTAATGCATTCACCTTTTAATAACTGGTCTAATCTTTAATGCAGGGAAATTCCGATGATCTGTTCAAAAATTATTGAATATTTAATAATCACTTCCTTGAATCTCAAAATTTAGAAATCCTGGAAACATGTATCATTAGGGAACAATGGAAACATTTGCTAGGAGACTTGATTCCCAGTATAATGATTATGATTGATAATGGTTTTCCAGAAATCCTGTAAACAATTAATACAAAAAGGTACTTTCTTCTGAACAATATGGACTAAATATAAATTCAAACAGTCAAATTTTCTTCGTAAATATATTAAAGCTGTACTCTTTGAGTTTCAACGGTGCTGCAAATGTTATTTACAAAGTAATTCATCTTTATATATTTTTGTTTGCTTACAGAATATATTACTTATTGCTACAATAAAAATTACTAATGCGTCAATGTTAATCATTTTCAATTACTAAAATACATAAGTTGAAATGTTCAATGATGCATTAATTCAAATGGGAGGAGTTTGTTTGTCTGTTTCTAAATAAATAAATGTGCGCTGCAAAAGAGATTACTTTGTAGCATTTTATTATTTCTATTCAAGTATTTATAATATGTATTAAATTTGAATTATAAGTTACGCAGTTTTCGATGTAGTAATGGAACTGAATTAAAATTATGGTTTTCGAAAAGAATGAGATGCAATTCAATTAAGTACTGGAATCTCAGAAGTTTTTTTTTTCTTTCATAAAAGCTATTGAAACGAAGGAAATGATAAAAATTTGAATGTATTGTGAATTAAGGTATTTATCTTTGTAGAGATAAATCATATTATATGAGTTTTATAAATTTGAAAATAATGAAAAGTTTAAAATATTTCTTTTTTAAATAACAGAATAGTAAAATACATAGATTTATGTAACTCACACATTGTTTCAAAATATGTTAAAAATATTATTTAATAAATAATTTTAAATTTGCAATTGAAATAAGCGGAACATTCTTAGTAAGATTCATATTTAATTTAACATGCTTTTTTATTCTAATTACTTTTCTCATGCGGCGTAAAAACAAATACTCTGAGTATTTTCTCTTTTATTTTGACATTTATTGGAAACAATTGTAAATGTAAGGTACAGATTTGCAATAGTTTTCAATAAATTTATGCTTTACTTTCATTGATAAACAAAGTTTGATTTTTTAAATTAAATATACCCAGCTTATGCTTTTGTTTGGTTTTTATTGATTAAATTTCCAAAACCAAGTAGTAAAAAAAACATTACTTAAATGATAAACATTGACGAATGTATTCATAAACTATATTGAGCTACGTATCTTTGAATGAAAATTAAAAAAACTAAATATCTTCTTTTTAATTTTATATTTTGAAAATTATCTTTCAGATTCAAAAGGACTATATTATCGCAAAAAAATATATTGATACTTAAAAATTGCTAAAAACTTCTTGAATCATAGTTGAAAATTTAAAGAAGTGATAAACAGATGTATAAATTTCAAAAATAAATGATCTCGTCGCATGAAAAAAGAATAAAAACACACGTGTTTATGTACTCGAATTTAGAGTATAAATATATTTTTTTTTTCAAATTTAAAGCATAAAATAATAAATGAATACTTTATTAAACAATGTAAAAAATAGATTTTCAAATTTCACTTAACTTCTCTTCAACTCTGAAGCAGTCGTTTCCTGATAAATGCTCCAAACAAAAAATTTTTCAAAGTGACGAAATAACTATCACATCTTCTAATAACTTCTTCGAGGAAACAAATTTCGTCAAAATTAGAGAAATATTTCGTCATTCTAATTTTTCTTACCGGAAAAAAAAGGACTCGAAGCACTCTAGTAATCACTTTATCGTTTACACTATACTGGTGGATTAAAGTCACTTAAACTAGATCAAAAGGACATATAAAACAGGGAGATAAATTACACCTATACCCGAAGCGGGATTCAAACCCATGAACTTCCCTTTTCAAGGCCATTTCCTTGACAACTATAGAAGTCAGCTTTTTCCGACAGTTTATTTTCGATTGTTTAGTCTTCATTCCAGTTTCGTCAATCTAGTTAACAATCTCCCACAATGCATTACGAAGATGTTTCGGGTTGAGAAAAAATTTCTCAATATATTTGAGAGTTCGTGTTTTTTGTTATGTAATTTGTGACGAAATATTTTTCAAATTTAACGAAATATGGCTTAAAAACTGCTGAATCGTCAAAAAGAGAATTTTCATTTCGGAGTGAAAACTTTTCTCTTTCATTGTATCAATATTGTTGAAAAGAACTCCTCGTATCATTCACTTGGATAACTGCAAGGAAGTTCGCGCGTGTTTAAATCGAGTCATTTGCTTAGGCCACAATTTAGCAGAAGATCTTTTTCAACAGACGAGTGTGACATCGTTTTCAGGTATCCAATTAAATCTGAACCAAAAATTTATTCATTGTGACGATATACCAAGCCTTGTAGCTGCAAAGCTAAAAAATTATGCATTGCCCTATAATTTTACACAACCATATAATTTCAGCTCTATTCTTCTTTTCGACTTGCAATTTTCAATTAAAGGACACCCACTAATTACAACAATAGTCTATTTGGACAGTTGTAAATAAAAATTAAATAAGTAAATAAAAATTTGTGCAGTTATATAGAATCGTTCCGCATATCAAGTAAGCATTTTCAATTTATAAAAATACCCACATTTTTTGCTGTCATTTTTTTTTAACTTTCTGCAGTAAACAGATTCCGACTTATACAGTCTAAAACAGACTTGTTAATACTGTTAGAAATTTCTCGAAAGAAATGATCAGATAACTATTTATTTAATAGTTATCTTACCATACATAAACAAAACAGTCGAATAACCATCAATAAGAAGGCATTCAAACTATTAACTGAGAAAAAACCGTTTATTAACTGTTTTCACCTAATACGGTTAAAAAACCAGGAATTTATCGCATGAGCTATGCCCACCTAATAATGAAGCCACTTAGCATCTTGCAGCTGGATACATATTATAGCTGAGAGTGCCAATCTGTCAATCTCAGGAAAGACAGAATGGGGATTCGCGTCCTATCATTGACATCATAATATTTCTTCCATTCCCTTCAGCACATTAAAATTTTACAGTGTCTCGCACTCCCCGATGTGTGACTCTGGACAATTTGAAAACGGTACTCTTATTCCCGCATAGATGACAGCACCAAAAAGCTGCTTAATATGAAAAAGTCTAGTATTTTCCATCTTTTTCGATAGGTAAAATAACCAGATAATCTAAATAAACAACGTTTCAATTTTTTTAAACACAACTCAACCTGACTCCAATAACCATTATCTCATTAAAAGTCTACCTCCAATGTCCAGATAAAGTTCCTTTTTAAGGTTTTGAAACCATGCTAATTGTAAATGGTTACAAACTGTATAGTTTTGTTTTCATGGTCTTATTACCATACTAGTTTTAATCTGTTTCAAAACTGTAAGGATGAAAACTGTTCTTCATCATAAATTGTTTGGCTAATTGTGAGGTTCTGACCGCTGTCAGGTATTCACCGTTACTTTAGAATGAGCATTCTGACAGTGTACGATGCCTTTTACAAATACTCTCGAAATTTTCCGCTTTTGACAGAATTCTGTTTCATACACTGTCTACATTTGACAAAATTTGATGTATTGGAATTAGTACTATGTGTCTAAAATATTAATTGAACGAAATCAGTTTGGATTAAATTGCTGAGTGTGAAATGTGAAGTTTTATTAATGATAACATCAGGTGTATGGAGCTTCTAAACTTTGCTAACGTTTAGGAGTTGTGTTTCAAATTGAATGTTATATTTCATTTAGTTGCGATTATTTATTTTTCATATACATGGATTTGCTTGTTTTTCTACTATTAAACATTATTGATGCAGTTAAAAAGAAAAAATTAAATAGGCTTTCAGATCTAATACACCGTAAAAATCATTTTGGGTAGAAATACCGTACTGTATGGTAATGACATTTCAAGATTAAATAAAACCATTATTCTGGTTAATAAAAGCAAAATACGGGGTTTTTAAGATATTTTTCCTTTCATACGGTAAAAGTTTAATGGAAATTCTGGTTTTTAAAATTATAGTTCTTACCACACATTTAGTGAAATATACGAAACGTAAAAATAAATTTAAACGAATAAATGGTTTTTTATGCCAAGCTTTAAAGCATCCGGCTAAAATTACCAAATTTTGCCACATTTCCCAAGTTTATCACATATCAAAACTCGATTTTATTGTCATTTTTACCTTAGCATTTCGGCCATACCATAGCATAGCATGTTCCCTCAGAGGCAAAAACACACTAAATTTTACTCTATTAAGGAAGTTTTGATCATAATTTTTTCCGTGTCGTGATTATGTTACAAATGTATAAAAACTAACCGGTATTGTTTAATGTAATATTATATGGTTATATTCATTGTTATATTACTTTTACAGTTCAAATCCCAGAAGCATTTTAAATTGTCTGAAATGTATTGCAGTAAGATTTATCATATGTCAACACATTTTAATTAATTATCACAAAACTACTATTCAGTGATTCAAATCCTTTATCTTTAAACACCTCATAGACGTCATCATACTTTCGGCGCGAACATTACAAAAAAGTTTCTTCATAAGAGGTGCTTAATACAAAGTGACCCAATCCACTTTATTGAATTATTTTAAATCGTTTTAGAGATAACTTTTTTTAAAGACAATTATGCAGCTTTTGCGGTATAGGTAAAAACGAGAGAAAGTGTTAGGTAGATCCTGAAATCAATTTTTAAAATACCCCTTATTTCTTTGGAATAATCCACAGATCAAATCTCAGGTCTAGAACTTCCGAATCTCATTAGTACAACGGGAAAAAAAATCGATTTCCGTCTATCAACTGAACTGAACTTAATGCCTGCATTAGGAAGCGATTACTTAATGAGATTTTTGGAAAAAGAAATTACCTTTTAAATGTCATGCTTACTATCTATATTCTGACATTCTTGGCTATGCTATATATTAATGTAGATTTCCTTTCCTTCAAATTTTTTCTCGCAAGTGCGTGGTTTGAATTTTTTTAATGATGTTACTTTATGTTATTTTTATTAATGTTACGTTTTATAAATGTTACCATCTCAACTTGCATGTGAAATATTTAAGTCTACTGCTTTAACCTTATTTTTTCATTAAAAATTATTCTGTCATTAAAAATTATTATTATTATTATTATTATTAAAAATATTAAAATTATTATTAAAATTATCATTATTATTATTAAAATATTAAAATTATTATTAAAATTATCATTATTATTATTATTTAAAATATCATTATTAGTATTATTAAAAATATTAAAATTATTATTAAAATTATCCTTATTATTATTAATATTTCTAGAGCTAGTTGCTTTAGGTTCAAGGCAGACGTGAATAAAAATTTGCCTTTAGATGTAGCAATATAGTTTGTTAGTTTCTTTGCATTTATAATTTTATTAAATTTATAATTTAGCAAAGTTAAAGTCCATTTGTTCTTTTTATTGTGGTTACTTAATCTTAGGTAAAAATAGTTATTATATAGGACACTATTCAGTTCCTCTTTAATTTTAAACAAGCAGTACATGTTATAATAATATAGACATAAAATTATTTACTATACAAAATTGGTTTTACTATGAAAAGCCTTAAAATATTTTCAGAATTATATTGGTATTGACCCATTAGACAATCTACCCTTGTAGTTTCTTTATTTGTTATGTTTTTTTACATATAATCGATTTGGTTATATTAAGAAAAACACCAGTATATGAAATCCGTTGTGGCATATAAATTTAAAAAATTTCGTGCAGCGAATATCTATAAGTTAGATTTAACCTTAAAAAAACATCAATATAGGTTATAAAGAGTATCAGCATAATCTTAAAAAAATATCAGTGTAAGCCAAACCTGGCAAATGTATACCAGGCTGTTGTACCTTAATTAAAAAAAACATCAGTGTAGGATTTACCAGCAATATCAGTCTCATCGATTGATTAATCAGATTATTAAAAATAATAAACGGTGATTATTAATAATAGTCGTATTCCATGCACGCAAAAGAGCAAAACTTAAAAATCAATCAACAATTAAAAATAAATATCAATTACGTTATTACGTACGTAAATCGCATATTGGAATAAAACCAATATGCAAAACAGTAAAATATTTATATATATATTTTTCTTTTGGGGTTAAAATTCTTAAATATTTGGTAATTAAGAAATAAAATTCCAAATTCGTAAGACCTCTTGGGGTAGCAAATAAACAAATTTGAGCAGATGCTAAAAGGCCGCTACTTTGTTAAATCATTTTATTACGTATATTTTCACCAAAGCATTTTATCTTTAGATAATATATACATTTTGCATACAGAGTCAACTGGTGTTAAGAGTGCTTTTTAATAACACTAAAAGTTTCCATATAAATTCCAGCTCCTATTTAGTTGCTTAAAGAGAACGTAAAACAAGAACTTAAAATATGATATACTTACCACACATAAAAACGTAATTTCATTAAGTTTGAAATGTAGACAGCGAAGGCAGTTAAGTAACTGACGAGAATATCAAATAGAAGAGCTAAAAAAAATAATTCCGAATATGCCTCATAAGCTAAAATGAACACCAAAATTGTTTAGGGGATTGCTTTTGTGTAGAGAGAAAAGAGATTGAAATACTCGTAAGCCCAATTTTTGGTAACTTTTCCTTTTTTGCTTCTTTTCCCAACCAAGTGAAACAAGACTTATTTTCGCTGACGTGAGTTCATTCCTAATTTTCGTCCACATTTTGGATAGACGAGAATTTTTATTTTTATTCTGTGACGAATCCGACGAAAAAAAAGTAAAGGATTGTAGCGGATGGAGAGTTTTATTCCTTTCACTCGCCAAAATAAGAGTACATCTCCCGCCCAAAGGGCATTTGGCTTAACGAGGCAAGAGCTGAAACTGTACGAAACATGGTCACAGCTACTCATTCTTTTCTTATTGGCGATTTTTTTTTCTTTTTTCATTACCGGATTTCTTTTGAATAAAGAAAATGTTAGCTTGATGTTTGGCAGAGAAAAGTCTGTGTATTAAGAGTAAATTCAACTTCGTTTTGAATCTCTTTTCCGTAAAGAACGCAATTAAATTATCCTATTCAAAATAATGCATGTAATTATGTATGCAGGTAATCCTTTTGTAACAAGGCTCCCAAATGATTTATTTTTTTTCGAGATTATTTTAAAACTATTCAAATATGTCTTCATACCAGATTTCATTTAAAGAATCGACCTGGAAAAAGCGATGCAAGGCATGAATAGAGTTTCTGAATAATATAATTGTATTCAAAAGTAAAAATCGTATAAGTAGAAAGCATTTATCATTTGATTTTTTACAAGTCAATTAGTTTGAATAGTTCATTTATTTTTATTATTATTTTATTTTTATTATTATTTTATTTTTATTATTAGTTTATTTTTATTATTTAAACAATCGGCGTAGTTAGAGTTAAATGAAGAAAACATTTATCATTTAATTTTTTTTTCAATTAGATTAGTTTGAATAGTCCATTCATTATTATTATAACTATTATTTTATTATTATTATTTTAAAAAATGAACGATTTATGTTTGCAGCTCACATAATTATTGGCAAAGTGATTTACCACGCAATAATATTTGAAATCTTCAGAATAAAAAAGAGGACAAGAGGCTCAATCTAAAAGGAATATAGGATATACTTAGTGCGACGTAGACTAAAGCAAAAAAATTTCACAAATAATGCATAAATAAAACTACAGATATGGACAAAGAGATGTAATTTTAGTTCTATAATGACGAACGTTCCTTAGTACCTAAATCTCAAATGATAGTAGAAAAATAAAGTGGTTTAATTAGTGGATTAAGCAATATGGGACAGAAAAACAAGTTTGAAAAAGATAAATGAGAAACTCCTTGAAAAGATAAGCTTCTTATTTTTAAAGCTATCGCTGTTGGCCGTGGATTTAATTTTAATATTAATGAACCTATCTATTGAGAAATAATCACGCAATTCAGGAAACTCTCTAATTCGAACAATAATTTGTCTGTTGTATCTTATTCTCAGAAAATTAGTTTCCAAACTGCCATGATTTTTAATGAATTTGAGTTTAGCGTTGTTTTTTCATCTGAAAAAAGACACAATATTTAATTTTTTAAAAATTACACTATTGAAAGCACTATACAGACTATATTTAAAAAGTACAATATTAAAAAATACACACTTTCAGGGGAACTCTTCCAGCGTCGTACTATGGTACTATCGTCGTACTATGGTACTACGGGTTCTATGGTTACAAGAAAAAGACACATCGAGTAGAGGTATCTGGTGAATAGTTTTGTCTTAATTTTGTCATTGATAGGTGAGGGTTAACAAATCGACTCTTTCATTTTTTAGAAATGTGTACTCTCTTGTTACTAAAGCAGCAGATAGCTCCTGACTTTTAGTCTGGAGGAGTTCTCAGTAAAGACGCAAATTATTTTGACAAAACTAAACTTACTCATAAATTTCGACTTGAAGAACCTGTCCACGATCAGGATATTCAACGATTGTCCATCGACCTATTTTGTTTAGTCCTATTGTGTTGCATAGTATGTAAAATATTTGCGCATTGTACTGTGTAAAATAACTGTTTATGTCAGTAAAACAAAACGTTGCAACGTGAAAAATTATTTATTATTTTATTTTTGACGTTATATACCGGACTAAAAATTTCTTATGATTTAAAAAAATTGAAAAAAGAAATATAAGATTTGCTTCGTAATACTTCGATATGCAATAACTAATCAAGTTACGAAATTAGTAAACAGATGGCACTGTCAACTGAAAAATAACTCTGCTAATAATATTTTCCAAATAGCGACCCAATGAAATGCAAAATATTGAGGCTCAATTTGAGGACAAAATTAACAATGAATCGTACCAATATTTCAACATGAGAAGTTTAAATTGTAACAGAAAATACTGTTTTATAGTTTTTCAGTTAACAGAGGTGTTTATTGACAAACTTGGCTGTTGAAAAGCGTCTAATTATCATTTTACTTAGCTTCTTTTATTATTATTTTACCTCATTTGAATTTAAAAAATTTTTTCTTGATATATTGTTCTTTTTTATTTTATTTCTTTTGTATCGGGATCTTAATATATACCTAATACTTTACATGGTTCTTTGAATTACGGTAAAAGATTTACTTGTGCTAATTTCTATTTTTTTCATCCTCTTTCGACTTATTTTTTAATCTAATTATTCGTTTTTGATTGCTGACGAGGCAAAAAATGCATTTGCAATTGCTTTTGGGTGAAATATACACCGAAGCATTAGTTTGTTGTTTGAACTTAAGATTCTGAAATATGACCCATCACGCCAAATTCAATGGAGTAATGCAGTAATGGTGAAAGACTGCGAAAAAAAAAATCACGTTCTGCTATGACGTCAGAACAGGACAGCAAGACTTACTGTTGGCTTTGTTTGTTTTTTTAAGTAAAGATGGTAAAAGCAGCTATGCTAATTATTTTATAAATAATTAGAAGCTACTGATAATAATTGAGAAATTTATTCCTGACTCAATGGTGTGTAAGAATAACTCACAAAAATATTATTATTTTTGGAGAAAAAAATATAAAAACTTTAAAAAGAAGTCAATAGGTAATTAAAAATTTATGAAAGCAAGTAAGGAGCTAAAAGGAAAAACATGTTAGTGACATTTTAGTGAACATGAGTGGAAATATGAGCTTTACAGTTAATACTTTACCCTTTATTGTTACTTTCAACATTATGTTTTTAGTATATTTGTGTAGAGATGACTCATAACGAGTTTGGTAGTATGTTTATTACACTCTAACTCTTTAATAAAGGAGGATTTTTAATAATTTTTGTGAGTAGCATCTGCTTGTTTTCATGGAAGATTTTTAATGTGTTTTTATGAAAATATTTTCCTTTGAAAAGCTAAAATAACTATACGTATATTTAATTTTATATTCACCGAATAAAATGTAATATTTTTGTATTAGTTCGTTAGGAATTGTCACAGCGTCCCTATTATTTTTATAATAAGATATATTGATGTAAATGAAGTTAAAATCTTATTTCCTAAAAGAGAATCCCAACCAATCACTGGGGAGAAAATAATCTTTCACATTTGCAATTCATATTATTTTCGTTACTCAAAAGCAATAAAAACTTAAATAATTTTCCATTTCCTCGCACACGGACATTCCGAGAGTAATTTTTATTTTCTTTCGAGATCTTTAAATTCATCCTACGCCAGATAAAAGTGGTCTTTGAAAACTCCTGAAGCAGGGTTCTAATTCAGCGAGAGTAATTTGAACTCGATTTTCTAGGAGTAAAAATGATAAACTTAGAACGGAAGCAGCTTTAAATGTCGCATCATTTCCCCTTCAGTAAACTCATTATTAATGGCGGTAGGACGCGCTTTGTTCATAGAACAGCACAGTCGGCGATAGCTAAGCCTAAAAGTAGTACTCCGTTGTCCGCCATTTTGAAAAGAGTGTCGTTTTCGAATATCTGCAGTAATTAGAGGATCCGAGCTTTTAATTACACGCCTAAATTAATTTCAATGTTGGTAATACCTGGAAAATGAAAAACAAAATAACGAATTTGAGCTTTAATTATTAAATCACGGTTGTTCCCCCTTTCTGTTTGCGATAAAGGTTGCTACTAATTGCACATGTTAATGGATCTAATAGAACGAGTTGACATGTTTCATTTGACCTTTGGGGACATTTGAAGCCACTAAGATAGATTAATTCATCTAAGAAGTAAATCAAATTACAGCCAACAATTGTGATACTTTCGGATTTAATAAGGAAACAGCATGAGAGAAATTATGGAAAAGAAAATAAACAACAAAATATGCATTAAATCGTACAAAAAAGAGCATAACTATCTTCGAAGAAAATCATCTAAATTGTTTTTTAGCAATTATATAAGCATATTTCATTAGGTTGTCTGAATACTCTGTTTTAATTTTGTAAAATAAATAGAGATGGCAAAAATGTTTATAATGGCTTTTTCAATAAATACAATGACTAATCTTTTAATTTGCCAAAGACATGTTTGTAGACTGTATTTTTGGCTACATAAAATATTTAGTAATTAAAGTATATCATGATAAGTAGTTCATTTCTTAAAATTTATAAACCTATTAAAATATTGTTTCGTTAAAATACAAACAATATATGTTTTAAAAGAAATTTAAATATTATTACAACTCGAAAAATAATTAATATTTATTTTCTCTAATTATATTAAATATTAAAGTCACGTAATATTTTAACCTCTTAATCCGATTAAAGAAATAAAAATCAAAATAGAAATGTTTCGGTATTGTTTTAAGAATCCATGTAATATGAAATAACATCAGTAACTACATTCATTTAATATCGATTTTCGAAAGACATGATATTCTTAAAAATTACAATTATTTATTTTAACGTACAATGTATTTGATTTATAGTATATTTGTCTCCCAATGCTTTGAATTTATTTATAAAAGTGCATTAAGTTGTTTAACGCTTATCGAATAAATATATTTTCTTAAGATTACATGTTTGTCATCGTAATTGTACAGTATTAAGAAACAAACTAAAATAAGTTAAGTTAAAAACTTAAATTCAAACTTTATAAAACACATTTTGTAGTAACATATGTTTTAGCGTAAGAGTTGTAATGAAATTTATCTGTGGAGGTAATTAACTACTGTAATGATAACAGGAAAAATCACAGTATAGCGATAAGAAATTGATTGAAATATATCAATAGTGATTATATTTAAATTAACATAAGAACCAATACATGATATGCAGCATAAATCTGTATTTTCTGTAGTCACATTTTTTTTTTACTAAGACTATATATTCAAAAACAACTAAAACTGGTATTTAAATTAATCGTTCAACGTTTTCGATATTTTTTCATTCATATAATATTTTAACCGTAAGAAATATCTTGGTTCTTTTTCCACTCATAAGCTATTTGAAAGGGAGTGTTTAAAATCAAAAGTTAGATGAAAATGATCGAAGGAAAAGAAATATTATAAATGGATCTAAAGCAATCGATTTTTATAGCGAACTCTGCTGCAGAACTTGTACCATTATTACCTACCCTTTTTACCTGATCACGAATTATTTTTATCCCTGCGGAAAGTTTCAGGACCAGTCAACGGCGATATTTATTCCTTCCTTTCCCCTTTTCTACCATCCCGGTGCTTTCTCCCCACTTCCAGCCCATGCCTAAAAGATTATTTTTCTCCCTACAATAAAAAGGGAGAAAAAATTGAAAGAAATAAAGAAAGAAAGAAATCGTTTCGGTTGTGACAGGCCATCTCTTGGAATATGATGGATTGACAAGGGCAGGCAGAAAATTATGAATACGAAAACAGTCTTCCTTTTATAGTCTTGTCTGCCTCGTTGTCAGGTGTGCCCCAATACCTTCTTACCCTGAATCTCGCAACGTGTGCTTCAAATGACACTTTACTCTTCAGTAAAGTGTTCACTTGGCGAAGAAATGAAATGATAATTCCAGATTGGCAGGCAGTTTTCTCGCAGCACGGTCGAAATGTCTTCTACCGCTGTGATGCTGCCCAAAACTCGTGGGTAAAAGGGCGTTGAAAAGGAACCCTTTTTCCAATTTCATCTCAAGGAATTCTGACACGTTCCAGGTTCACTTGTTACGTTTTCCGTTCACTTCTTGCCACTTTATGAAAAATGGAAAGTTTATTCCCTCGACGATTCGAAGTAGTCTTCCAACTAAACGTTTATTTTGTATTCCCTTTGCTTTTCTGGTCGCAACTGTGTTCACAGCTTATGCAGGAGAAGTATTCTAAAGTGTTCGGAATTTGAAAGCTCTTCAAAAAGGTGACAGAACTTTTAGGTACGCACTGTGATGAATTGAAATAAACTGGAAATGTTGTTTTCGAAAATGAGTTCTGAGTTTGTTAAAGAATAAAACAACGAACACAAATAAATCATTAGTTTTGAAATGTATTCCATTATACTTGATTTAAGAACAAAACAAACGGCAAAAATTATATTGCACAGGATTTATCATGAAACAAAATGAAAATTACATTATACATTTGATTACACGTCACTTAAATTAGATTTATCTACAGTTACGATTTTAATTTAATTTTGCTTTGTTAGAAGTCTAGTAAATTTTATTTCATTTAACTGTTCCTTTTAACTATTTATTCAACTATTATTTCATTTAACTATTTATTAACTAACTCCGCTCACGTCTTCCCACTTTCAGAGAAATAAAAAGTTTTTTTCCATGACGATTATAAGTAGCTTTCTAGCTAAACATTTATTTTTCATTTTTTTAGTAATTCTGGTCGCAACTTTCTTCACAGCTATGCGGGGAAGTGTTCCGAAGTATTAAGAATTTGAAACCTCGTCAAAAAGTTAAAAAAACTTTTAAGTACGCACTGCAATGAACTGAAATAAACAGGAAACATTGCTTTCGAAACTGAGTTCTAAGCTAGTAAAAGAACAGAATAACGAATGCAAATAAATAATTAGTTTTCAAATTCAATCCATTTACTTGATTTAAGAACAAAGCAGGTGGGAAAAAAATTGTTGTACAGGATATCATAAAACAAATTGAAAACTGTATTATACTTTTGATTACCCGTCGCTTTAATTATATTTATCTATATTTACTAAATCGATTTCATTTTGCTTATCGGAAGTCTAGTAAATTTTATTTCATTTAATTGTAATATTTTAAATTTAATTAAAATGAAAAAGTGCTGATTGAGAAAAAAAAATTTCAATTAAATTGTTTATATTAAAACTTGCAATGCAACCTACAGGTTGTTCTTTATTTTTTGGATAAAATGTAATTTCTGCTTGGAAGTAGAAAGAAAAAATATTTTTTTAAATAAATTTAGGTTAATAGTTTAGGCATTGTTCTTAAAATTTTTTTCATTATTTTAAAACAAACAATGCTAAAAAAGACCAATGCTAAAACAAAAAATGCTACCAAGGAGTTGCAAAAAACTTATTTTGTGGAAAACTGGATTGAGCTGGTTGTGAAATAATTCATCAGATAAATTAAACGTTTCTCATACGTAACTGAGAATGCTCAGGTTTGAAGAATCTAATCACAGATCTGAGTGGTTCTTTTTTAAAAAATGCGTGATTAAAAGCAAATATTTGTTATTTGGTATTAATAAATCTCTCTACATATATATCTATCTTTCTATCCATATATATATATATATATATACATTAACCGTTTATATAAAAATTATCATATTTGCCACCAACTTGACTGAATTCATCATGGTATATGACGATTAAGTCATTAACAAAATTCTAGTCATATTTCTGATGAATTTTTATTCTCTCTAGAATTCTAGAATTATATTCAGACAACTATTTTCCTAGTTTTANATCATGATAAATTTATATGAGGCTTATCTATTGTCAATACGTTGGTCATTCTCATTTACACCTGAAAAAAAATAGCCAAAAAACACAATTTTTGTAGCTGGGCGGGGCTACCCGCCACATTTTGAAATGAGCTGAAAAACATGTTTTTTTAAATTTCTATTTTTTAAAGTTTAACTATACTTTTTTGGTACATTCTTTTTACATTATTTAATTAGATGATAAAACAATAGAAACATACAAAAATGTTGATTATTACTCAGTATTATACAGAAATATAAGCAATACTCCTTAAGTGAGCGGGGCTACCCGATTCTCCTCTAATTATCTTTTTGAGAAATATTTATCTTTTTGATCGTCACGTATACACAATTTATAAATTCATGTCATTTATTGTACAAACTGTACAGCTTTGTACAAGATAATTAATGAACTTCTACTTAAACTCACATACAAATCAATTTCCTTAAAATTGTTTCCCAATTTTGAGGAAATAATTTTTTTTCACAATTTTTATACCTATCTTCAATATTCTTTTATTTTTGAACAACCTATTACTATCTAATTTTTCCGTAAAATTTAATTGCGTGAATTTTGAAAGAGAACTAAACGATGAGAATTTAATTGTTTCTACTTATTTTTTTTTTTGTTTAAGTCGAAGTTTTTAAAATGTACCATTAATTTTCCCTCACGCATCTTCAAATTTCGTCTGTTCTTAAATAGTCTATAACTGGTCTAATACAATCTAGTAGTTGAAAATTCAGTTTAATGTTATGCAGAAATTGATACATCTTATCGAAATTTATTTTTTACCACTTAGAATTTTTATTCAAAACTAAGTAAAGGTATAATGAGATGCGTAATTGTACTTCAGAAATGATAACTCGGAAGAAAAAAAATTATGTTCAAGGTTTTTAGAGTGATAAAAAAGGCGATTAATAAAAGAAAAAAAAATGAAACGAATTGTACCACTTAAAAAAACTACATTTATTCGCTTTATTACCTGCTCTACTTTTAAACTTGTATCATTACCTTAATTGTACTACAACTGCGCTATCGTTTTTCAAAGTTTCAAACTGAAATAAAATGTTTTGTAGCATACCTGGTAATGCTGGGCAATTATGTGCTCCGCGTCTTTAAGAGAACAAAAGTAAATTATTTAATGCGTTCAGAACGGCGACAAAATTATTGTCATTAAGAACTCGAACCGATTTATCTTTTCTATCCTAAATTACTGAGTCTGACAAACGATCCCAAACGTTCTGTGACTATGATCGATGGGTTATTCTATTTCTTTTCTCCATCCATGTCTTTTTGACCATATTCCATGGCTCATTTTTTTATACTTCTTTGCGCTGTCTTTCAATCCAATACTATAGTGGAAAAGTCATCATAATTTCATCGTCGATGGCTTGGCGGAAAAGTATGTCATTAAAACTTTTATACAACGCATTTCAGATATCTTGGTTGGCTTGCTTTGACAAGCGTGTACGCTAATCGGAACCGAAATAGGAAATCATAATCTATTTAATAGTGTTTTCTTTAATTTCGTTTCGATTCGTTAATGGTGTAATTCACTCTCAGTCTTTCGTTTTAATGGCGATTTTACTTTTTTTTCGCTCCATTTTAAGACATGCGGAGGAAATTGGTGATAATTTAGAACGTTAAATTAAAGTATCGTGTGATTTACGTTATTGGATATTACTTAAGGCTATTTATACTAAATGTAAACTATTTTCATTTGCATGGAATTGCTTGTGCCAAAATTTGGAAATGGCGATGCTTTCTAACAAAAATTTATGTATGCAATTTTGAATTTTTCATTAACTGATTCAGCGTTGCCACCTTGGTTAGAAAATAAACTAAACGTAGCTCCTTCATTAAAGAAAAGCCTTCAATTAAGCTTACGGGTAGCAAGAATGTCAATTCATGGCACTTTTGTGTCAGGATTTGCCACCGGACATTGAGAATTCGTGACATTGTAACAATTAAACGCAACGTCGTAATAACTTATAGCCCTTTAAGGTTTGTCACAAGACATAGAGCGTTCGTATCGCTGTATCTGTTAAACACTACATCATTTTTTTAACTATCTTTTTGAATTTTCAACTTCCTAATTTTGCTCCATGAAAGAGACATTTATTTTTATTCGAAGAACGAAGAGCCATATTCATAAACTTTTATTATATAATGAACTTACTAAATAACTAAACTTAAACTAAAACATTTTACTAAGCTTTATTTTAGTAAAGATGATTGATGTATAATAATTTAATTAATGTAATACTAAATTCAATTAATAAAATTAGACATTTAAAAAAAAAGTATTATTAAAAAAAGCTTCTCAAACCGAAAGAAGAAGAACAAAATTATAAATAGTTTTATACAGTAAAGAAGTTAAATTATTATGATTATAGTATTACGTTTTGAATATCATTGAACCATAAGATCCCATTAAATCTATTGCAATCTTTATATAGTGCTAAATTAATTTATATTTCAATATTTCTTAAGCTTCATAACATGATATAATCTTTAAATTTCAATGGAAACGTAGTTCAATATAACACAATATAAATATTGCAGTATTTTATCTATTTATTTATGTTGTATTACTGTTAAAAGCATACTTGTGTTCATTTGCATTGTATTACTGTTCGAAATGCTCATAATATGATTCAATATTGAACTACGCTTACATGAATTAGGTATCAGTAATTTTTTTTAGAATGAACAGGAACAGGTTTTTTGTCCGCTTATTTTTTTTTCTTCATTATTTACTTTGTTTTGATGGAAAAAATGTCTACAATTACTTATAAAAATTTGCACAAAATTTAATTTTTACACTATAAAATAAAAACTCGCTCTTTGGATGGGCAAAAAGAAAATATTTATAAAAGGAATATTTTGCCTCTTCCTGTATTATAACTCAATTACAGTTTGCGCTAGGATCCAAAAACTAGGATATTTATTACCTGGGGATAACTTTAACCTCTTACCATAAAAACCGTTCAAAAAATTTGGAAAGAATATTTGAGAAATGAATTTTTCGTATAGTGTTACCATTAGCCATATTAACAAATTGAACTGATGAAAATTCTTTTCAATTAAGTCTTCAAGTTCCTTCGCCTTTATCGTTTAACTCCCTGGTTCACTGAATTGCGTTTCGTAAATAATTTTTTTTTTCTGAAAAGTTGATATTCTCCACAAAAACATGGAATTTTTTTTTTTTAACAAAATATAAAATGATTTAAAACTTTTATTATTGAACACAAAGACTATATGTTGATCGAAAAGAAATGAACCATTACCTGTATTTTCAAAATAATCAATTGTACTTGAGAAATAATTTACCTGAATAATACAAATTGTATGACCCGAAAAGAAGATGTAGGAAAAGTAATTTAACTCGTCAAAAATATTAGTAATACTTTAAATTGGGAATAGTTTTTTTCTGAATTATTGTTAGTTATTTTATTTACAAAATATCCAATATGAAAGTTATATTTATATCTGACAACATCTAACCCCTCTCTCTCTCTCTTAATAATTTTAATTGGCCCAAACTTAGCCTTGAGCTTATAAAACAAAGATTTCTAAAGAGAAAAATAAATTTCTTTACATTAATAGATAATCAATATTTTAAATAAAAACACTGAAACAAATTTACAGAAAAAGCACTGAAAATTGCAATAACTTTCATACAAATTGAAATTTTGAATAAAAATATTAGTTAAACTCATAAATAAAAATTGCTATATCTGTCATATTTCAATATTTTATAACACCGTAGTTGCATTTCAGTAGGCTACCGATCAATCTACATGGTATTTTTTCCACTACAAGCATAACAGTTAATTGATCTCAAACTAACTATCGATTGCTGAAATCTTATATTTGTTGCACTCGTTGTGCATTTTACTACCTCAGACCATGACTCCAAGCTTTTGAGATTTTTTTAAATTTTTGTACAAAAAAAAACAAAATGTGAAGTTAAGTAAAAAAATGAGATTTGAATAATTTTCCACAGAATAAATTTCAATTTTGAAAAAGNACAAATTGTATGACCCGAAAAGAAGATGGAGGAAAAGTAATTTTACTCGTTAAAAATATTAGTAATACCTTAAACTGGGAATAGTTTTTTTTTGGAATTATTGTTAGTTATTTTATTTACAAAAAATCCAAAACGAAAGTTAAATTTACATCTGGCAACATCTAACCTCTCTCTTAATAATTTTAATTGGCGCAAACTTAGCCTTGAGCTTATAAAATAAAGATATCTAGAGAGAAAAATAAATTTCTTTACATTAATAGATAATCAATATTTTAAATAAAAACACAGAAACAAATTTACAGGAAAAGCACTGAAAATTGCTTTAACTTTCGTACAAATTGAAATTTTGAATAAAAATATGCGTTGAACTCATAAATAAAAATTGCTCTCTCTGTCATATTTCAATATTTAATAGCATATTATAACACTGTAGTTGCATTTCAGTAGGCTACCGATCAATCTACATGGTATTTTTTTGAATACAAGTATTATAGTTAATTGTTCTCGAACTAAATATCGATTGCTGAATTCTTATATTTCGTTGCACTCTGCATTTTACTACCTTACACCATGGCTCCATGCTTTCGAGTTTTTTTTAATTTTTGTACAAAAAAACAAAATGTGAAGTTAAGTAAAAAAATTAGACAAAAAATTCGCGAAAAATGCAATTAAAATTTAAATAATTTTCCACACAATAAATTGCAATTTTGAAAAAGAATGAACTCTTGTTAAATTATTTCACAAACATTATTCTTTTAGCTCGTCAAATTTTAACTCTGCAGTTGTGTTCCTGTATTCTGCAGAGCTACACGCATACTACTCTTTATTATAGATTTAACATACACTGTAAAAGATGTTTGCTAGCTTTACAGCTATATTTAATTTAAAAAAATATACATTCTATTTTCGTTACTATTTAATTATAAGTTATTTTTAGCTCAAGAATTGACGTGAATTCTGTGTATGTCACCAAATTAGAGAGATTCAATTTATCTGAATTCATGAATTTATTTTGTTTATATTTATGATTCTAAAACGTGTTTTTATGTAACCAAATTAAAATCAATGGCAATTGAAATAAATGGTAAATTGAAAATCTTAGTAATTGGAAAAAAATATCAAGAGGCCTTTGCTTGCTGCCGGTACAGCATATGTACCGGTAGAAAAAACTCCTCTCATTGCAGCGCTGGATCAGCAGTTGTATCAGTGATTCTCTTCCCCCTTTTCTCATTGACCGAAATCGCACCTGTCATTTCTTCAAGACCCCCCCCCCCTGTAATTTGGGCCCATTGTTCGAAAAAAAAATTAAAAAATTGCGATTCAAGTTGGCAGATTTTTCTCTGTTATTATTAGTTGGCGAGTTTTAAGGAATGAGAATGTCTGTCTTTCCCTTTGTATTACTATTTACATTTCATTCGAGATCTTTTCAGAGCCGAATTTTATCAAATACTAGTTTATTTTTTTCGGTTAATATTTTTTGTTAGTTGGGTTTATTTTCTGGTCACGTTTTTCTTAGTTTTTTTAATCTTTTGATAATGTTTTAATTAAATTTTTATATACGCTTCATTTTTACTTTGCTGTTCCCGATTGGTATTATATTATTTTTCTTTTCATTGAAAGAAATTTTCACATTTTAAGATGCCACGTAGAGTGAGACCACTCACTCATGAAGAAATCGAGAAGTTAATGTATGATTTCGATGTTGAAATCTGCACGGATTTTGAATCTGAGTGTGAGGAGGAAGATGAAAAGAATTAAGTTCATGAAATTGATAGTGCTGATGAATTTTTAATATTTTTAAATACTCAGCAAATCTCAAATGTATGACTTTAAAGTTTCAAAAATAAAGTTTATTAAGAATGTACCGCCTTCACATTACAAATTCAGATGATCATATACAATCAGAACATTAAACAATCAATAAGTTGTTTAAGAATCATGTTAAATCGTTAGAACTTGTTTTAGAGGAAATTTCACTTTCCATAATTTGCCCATCTGCGTCTGGCAACAGTAAATAAATAAATCACCGAATGAAAGTACCGAAAAAGTAAAATATTACTAAAATATTACTACAAATATTACGCGTTAGTTAAATATTACTAACGCGTAAGGGATTGCTCGAGAAATAAACAGTATTAAATTTCAACTAAATAATTTAAAGTAAAATCGTTAATTATTACATATGTGATCGATAAAATATTTGGTAATGTGAATTAAAAGGTACTTTATAGTATTGAAAAATTTCATAGTTTGATATTTCAAAATATTTTTTAATATTTTATACGTTTGTTTTAAAAATTTAGTAACTTTATTTAAAGCCTATAAATATCAAAATTTAAACTTTATTCTTCTAAAAATTTTAAGATCTAAAATAATTTATGTTGCCCCTGTCAAAAATAGTTATCCTCTAAGCATTTAAATTATATTACTATTTAAAAAGCAATGCAATTATAAATACATTATTAAAACAGAATATTGTTCTTTTTTTCTACCATGAGTAATATGCAGTTTCATACGGGTTAAAGGGAAAATCTAATTAAACGTTTCAAACTCTAAATTTAACGTGCACAAAACGATACAATAACGCATACGTTATTTTTTTCTTTGGTGAACGGAACTTTTGAAGAGAACACTGAAAAAAAAATTTTTTCTTTAAAAAAGACTTTTATATTATTAGTTTATTTAAAACAAATACTGTTGTAAGCTAAAAAAAAATTAAATATTTGTGGAAAGAGGATCTATTGGAAGGATCTGAATGGACAAGGAAGTTTAGTCACAATGAAACAATTTATACTTTTCAAATATTCATATATGATAAATTACTGAACTATTTTGGTATCGTTCTCGCCTTTTGCTTCAAGTTCTCAGAGACAAATTTTTTTTTCAAGTTCTGACGAAATCTTTCTGTTGAAAGTTTTGGAGTTTTTCATAATGTAACTTATTAAGCACAAAATAAATTTTTATTCCTTCTCTAAAGATAAAGGATCCTGAAAGATTCCCGCCTCCTCCACAGCAGGCGAAGTGCCATTTCTAGCTTTTTGTTTCTAGTTTTTTATCGGTCAGAATGTGTTTTCAGTGCACTCTTATTTATTGTTGGTTTCTGTCATTTTTAAAATTCTTAAAAAGAGTTACTCCAAACTCCTGAAGAAAGACCCCTCCGTTACCTAAGGAAACATATGTTTTACAATCATTATGTCAATAGAACTTCTTTAGATGCGTCTGATAACAATTGATGACTTAAAAATTTCCATATACATATGGGAATCGTGAAACACTTCAACTCTGCCGATAAATTTTTTTTGTGCAAAACCTTTCCTGCTTCTAACAAAAATTAAAATAAATAAAAAATTAAGTAGAATATTCTTTTTTGAATTATTAAAAAATAAGGAAAGTACTAAGGTAACCAATGAGTTTAAAATTACACTGATAACTAATAATATTTCGTATTATTATTTTGTATTTATTACTTTATAAAATTAACTAATATTTGAAACCAAAATTTTAAAATGAAATGGGATCTTTATTCCCTCAATATGGGGCTCAAATATAAGCTAAATAGAAACGTGGCATATTTTTTTACTGTGTAATATATCTGTTGTAAAAAAGATAAGCAATGGTAATTTTTCTTCTCTGAACCATATTTAAAATATATTCTTTAATATTTTTAGAGTCTTTAACATTATATTTTTATAATTCTAATAAAGTTTGCATTAAATATTCTCGTTAAATCTTAATGAATTTCTATTAAATACATGCCTGGGGCACTTATCTCTCTATTCTAAAAAAAAGTTTTTGCAGTTAATTTTGTCCCCTGAAAAACTTTTTAACTACGTGATGAAAATCTAAGATTAAGGAATCAATTCATTCAGAATCTTTCAGGGAAGACATTTAGGGCATTCAAATCTTTTACATAATTTTAAATTTTTATTTATTTTAGTTTTAAAGCACGATTTTGCAGTTAATAATGAAGAATAACCGCCGTTCACAACAGCCAATCACATGTCTGAAAACGGCAAGCTTAAAAAAGCGATTTACAAGTCTGAATTTTCTTTTTCAGAGATGCAACCAATCACAAAATAGTTAGAATTTCATTCTTCAGTTTTACAACATCTCAACTTATTTCGTATTGATATATTGATTAATCTGATTATTTGTTTTCTAAAACGTTAATTCGTAAGTTTAATCTGGTTTTAAATCTTAATTCGATTTGTTTATTTACAAGTAATGCCTAAAAAGAAAAGACCTAACATTACTAAAAAGTCGCAACTCAATGCGAAAGCTAATCGAAAGCGGGAAAAACGTAAACTTCATAGTATAGAAGAAAATAATGCTCTTTTGCTTATACAACCTAATGATGATTCAACTAACAAAAAAAAAGTTAAACTAACAAAGGTTGAGCTAAAAGAGAATGTGTGTAATTGCTACACAGTCGCAACAACATCGACTTTCATTTGCCCACATCAAACCAGACCTGTAAATACAGAAAATGTGGTTGGAATGCACACTGTACCAATTCGCTTTCGCAATGTTGACAATGATATGGACCAAAATCCTAATCCACCTATTTTAAAATCAAAACAACATGAGTTTGCTGGTGATTTATCGAAATTGTTACCTATCAAAGTGGCAAAACATAGTCTTGGCAAAATGTTTTCAAAATGCAGTTATTGTGGAGCTTTGAGATTTGCTTCTGCAAAAGGGCGCTCTGTTAATTCTTGCTGCCATAATGATAACATACATATACCTCCGCTGCATGAATATCCTTTATTTTTGAAAAACTTACTTCTTTCTGATGAGCAAGAAGCAAAATTATTTAGGCAAAATATCCGTGTATACAATTCATCATTTGCGTTTGCNATGTTTTGTTAAAATGATTTATTCTAATTAATGTGTTTATGATTTTAAGATGAAAATAAACTTCGAACAATGCTCTATTAGAAAAACATGAGAGAGTTTCATTTCCAACAGTTTATTAACAATTTTTTCAGATACAATAGAATGCACGTTTCATTTTTAAATAATCTTTAAATAAATGCTTGTTTTTCATAAGAAAAAATTTCCTTTTATTAAGTAAAACCAACCAGTTATATTTCAACTTTTTCTCATAATGTGTTAAACATCACAAATAAAAAATACCAAAGTATGTACAATTATGCCAAAATATCCGGCTTCAACTTCTGCAACTTCTGTGTCAAAGAAACGTGTCATACAAATTACAACAAAACGTTTCTTATTCATAGCTGGTTAAAGTAGTTACCTCCCATAGACTAAGTGGGGGATGAATTTTTGCAAAAATGAGCCCTAACTAGAGGAAAATCTTTTCACCTGACAAGATGTAACTAAAACGTTAAGGAAAGGTTAATGAAAAATACCCTACGTGAATGAGACACTCTTTCTTAAATTATGATTAAAACGTCTTTCGATTTTCTAGCTATTTTACGCATATTGTTATAAAATCAATGATATTTCTGTTTCGCGTAGGCAAAAAGTAATTTAAAATTGAAATATCAAGCAAGTGAGCAGGGATAAAATAACATTATACACTTTCACGAATTTGAAAATTAAAAATTGTTTCTTACGAGGGAAACGAATAGCTGAAACAAACTGAGCTATAAGTTTTGCAGAAATGAATTGTTATAAGCGAGCATTCCATGTACGTACAGTGTTCCTTTTTTCCGTTTAATTTTTAACTTTTAATTTACTCAGTTTCATCAATAATTTAGATCTCTAATAGAGTGCAAAATTTTTTGACCAAATTTAATAACATAGATTGTTGATTCGTAATGCAGTGTAATAATCTATAATTCAATTTCTGAACTTGTTAATTTAACAAAGAACAAAGAACAACAAGAAACAAAGTCAATGCTTTGAAAGTTGCTTTAAATCAAACACAATTTTCTTATAAGTCAGCTATTAAATTAATATTGTTTTTCCTGTTAAGAACTTTTAATACATCGAAGTTTGTGTTAAATGAATTTCTCTGTTAATAATAAAAACATTTCCTTCGAATACTGTTTTAACTGACAAGTATTGATTTTAAATATTTTATTACTCTATCGTAATCGTATTTTTGTATGTACTCTATCGTAATCGTATATTTGCTTTTGCATTCTTTGTTCTTAAATGACCTGTAATATGACGAGATGCTTAACTGAGCTGAATGAAAAAATTCACATTTTATTTGAAAAAGAATACACTCACGATAAAGTAGCAGGAAGATTAAAAATTTCGAAATCAATGAATTAGTTTAATAAACAACTCTTCAAAACAAAACAAAATATTTAAAAACGCGTAGTGGAATCCTCGAATACCGTAATAATTGAGGAAGATGAACCTATTATAATAAAAAGCGAACTTAATAGGCGTCTCTCAGTCATTGTGATTAGAGGAGAGTATAATAAAACGAGGACAAATCCAATATCAGTTGACACTGTCAAGAAACGACTACGTTGTGGTAGTTTAAATGTCTACACAACTTGTCGAAAACCTCTGCTGCGGCGGTTAGTTGAATAAACAGAGACGACTTCCTTTGGCAAAAATGCATCAATCGAGGACATTGAATCAACGGAGGAAAGTATTTCGGACTAATGAGCCAAAATTCGAATTGTTTGTAATTATATGACTTGAATGTACCGACAATTGGCTGATGAACGTGTTAAGGAAAATTATTTTAGCTATTCAGTAAAACATGGTGGATATAACGTGATGAATTAAAGTGGTTTTAACAGCCGAAAAGTTAGTAAATTAGTTCAATTCAAGTCACAAGGGATTAAAAGGTTCATTATAGTATCTTAATCCATTATTCGCAATCTAATACCGGAAGCATTGGAAACAAGTTTATCTTTCAGCAAGATAATGTCCAGAAACAGCATCATAACTTATGTCAATTATTTAAAAACTAAAGAAAAACGAAATGTCTTCAAAAACATGACGTGGTCTCCACAATCACCAGCTTTGAATCCTGTAGAAAAACTTGGGATGAATTGGACAGAGGAACTCACATAATGGCTCCAATAAATGTAACAAGCCTCTGGAAATATTTGGAGAATGCCTGGAAACATTTCAATTGCGAATGTTAGAAAAACTGGTTTCTCGCATTTCAAGTCTGAGTAAGGTGATAATTTGACAAAAGTAAAGTTTAAAAAGAAAGTACGATTTGGCAATTTCGTTTTGCATAGGACATTAAATCAACGTTTGCAGAAATTGAAAAGAGTCAAATTTAATTAATAGGGTTTCAATAAAAAAAAGCTCTAGATTTTACAACAGCAATTTAAGACATTTTTGATTTTTTTTTATACAGTGAAGAAAATGACACTTTATGGGATACAAATGTCTAATAATGTCAAAAATATTTAATTTATTTTAATAATAAATCCGTTTTATAATTATTTTAATATTCGATTCAATTAAAACTTAAACCGAATTCTATTGTTTTGCTTTATGCTTTTCATCAAAACCCTTAATTGTGCTATTGATCTATGTTCAAAATCAAATACAATTATGATTCATGGTATTTCTTAATGCTGAAAAATGTTAAAACTGATGCATATTTCAATATGTTTATTTTAGATCCGAGATAGCCTGCTTAGTTGGGCGTTGAACTCGTGTTCGTGAGAACGTGAGTTCGAATCAAGCTGGTCGAAAAATCCCTGTGTATTAAATGGCGGCTTGTGCACGTATATCTGTCGGGGTCGCAAAGTCCTCCAAGTTCCCATAACAAATCAATACCTTTGAGGGTACTAATCCAGGAAATCTCTTGTCTTCTGGATTTGGTTAAAAATTACGAATTTACGGAGTTGATCATTGGTAGTCGTAAACTCCAATTTAGGCCCACTGTTCAATGACTGTTATAAATTGAAATAAAATATGTATATTTTATTTTATGTATGTTGTATACTTTAAAAAGCCAACTATTAAATCGAATTCTTTTGTTTTGCTCTATTCTTTCATTCCTCAAAAAATCTTACTCTTAAATGTGTGATATATCTATGTTCAAAATGAAATACGATTATGATTCACGATATTTCTTAATCTTGCAGTCATAAAATTTTTTTTAAAAAAAGGAAGTTCAATTTTTACTTATTCAAAAAGCAAATTATATTTTTGGTTTTCACAACCTAAATAAGGTAAAACTGTAAAGTTTAATTTAGGAGTCACAAAAGTTTTATCATTTTTAAATACAACTCGAAAAAAGAAAATTTAATAAAAAATGAAGACAAATTAGATTTGAGAATATTTTCAGAACACTAATTAGATTGCGTAAGAGAATTAAAATTTTAATCACATTTCAAACTTTATTATCTTTCCAGTACAAAGCATTATTTTTCTAGATAACTAAGTTTACATTTTTCTATCTCGAAAATTTCCTTGTCTAATGCTTTTTAACTTTTACTGTATGCAAATTGATGCGTCTGTAAATAATTGGAAATTTTAAGTCTTAGTTTATTTTTTAAATTTAAATGACATTGTTCAACAATTTATATCAACTTGAATAAGTAAAATATTTTTTTCGGGGGATTAGTAATGTCTTTCATAAAGCATTACAATTATGGAATTACTTGGGAAAGGCTATAGTGAGTAAAAAATATTAAATATAAGTTAATGTTTTATATATAAAAAATATAAATATATAGGTTAATTTTTTTTTGTCATGTGAAGATGTGATCTGCATAATATAAGAAATTCTAGAAAAAATTGTTAAAAAAACAAGAAAAAACTGGTTTTACAAACATTTTATTAAAAAAGTTCGTATCTTTATTTTTTCTTCTCTTTTTTTTCTATTTTGTAGGATTGAGTTGTGCAACTTCTTGCTTAAAGTAAATAAATTATGGAAAACATGCTATGCACTATTGGATATATTATATTGCGAAATGTAATAAACAAACATAGCTTTGTTTTTTTCAAGTCTGTTTAATATTAGTTGAAGCAGTATTTAATTTAAGTCGCACAGCTGTACAATTGTCGATGATTTAGAAATATCCCTGATGGAAGACACGAAGACACACTTACACAATGCCGATGCCTTGTAGAAGAGATCGCTTTGGTAACCAGACGATCAGTGCGTAAAGTCAAGCACTTTACGGTAAAACCGTTTATTGAGGATTAACACCTACCACTTCCGGTTCCTTCGAAAACACATCAAAGTGATCACCCGCCCTCTCACTGACTGCAGACAGTGATGCTCGACTTTTAAATATTTAAATATTTGCTGGAAACCGTGTCTGACGATCAGTTCACTTGTGGGATTAATTGAATTTAGTATTAGTATCTTCGCAATAGATTTGATTGCATTCGCGATAGTGGCAGCATCTTGACTACCTATTATACTATAATGAAAATACTGTGAAGATACTTGATATTAGTCTATTATAATATATTGAAATAGACAAACTAATAAACAAGCTATCAATACACTCTGAATCTGCATAAAAGCATTTAACATTCTTTTTAATATTGTGGTTTACAACAGCGGTTCTTAACCTATGGGTCGCGACCCAAAATTGGGTCGCGANTGGCTGAAATAAAATTCAGCAAGCACCTTACAGGAACATCTTGCAGTTCCCAGGCATTGACAATATGCTGTCCTAAATGCTCAAATCTTTGAGCAGAATAGACCTCACAATCACAGAGTATGTGTCGTGATGTCTCTTCTTCTAGATGACATCCCCGACAAAGAGAATTTGATTCTATTCCCATAATGTTTAGGTGTCTTCTGAGGATACAGTGGCCAGTAAGAAGACCAATGATCTTCCTTATACTGTTTCTGTTAAGCTTTAAGAGCTCCTTTTGACGTACACTAGGACAGTCTCGATTCAGCTCCTTAGCTTGTCTCTGACCGTCAGCAGAGCGCCACTGCTCATGGGCGATCTTTCCGTAGAGCTAGAAAATGGTTGTTCTAAATGAGGAGGGAGAAATTCTCAGCGCAGGTTCAGGGCCCCAGAAAATTGCATTAGAGCCAGCCCGTTCTGCTTCATCAGCTAGCTCATTTCCACCGATACCCATATGTCCTGGTACCCAATGCAGGGATACCTTGTTATGAGCGGACAGGTCACAGAGGACCGAGAAGCGTTCCCACACTAACAAAGAGGTGAATTTACACCTTGACAGTGATAGGAGAGCAGCCTGACTGTCTGAACAGATGTGGATAGTCGTATTTTGATATCCTTTGTCTAAGCATAACTTGCAGCACAAGATAATGGCATAGACCTTAGCCTGAAAAACGGTGGCATAATTTCCCTGGGGAAAGTGAAGTTTGGTACCATCATTGTAGCAATAAATTCCTGCTCTTGATTTGGCACCAATCTTTCAACCATCAGTGTACCATATCAGGCATTTGCCTTTAAGCCACCGAGGAGAATTAAACCATTTATCTCTAGTAGGAAAATGGATCTTGAAGGGCTTGTGAAAAGCGTATCTTAGTGACATATAATCACTAGGCATAATAAAAGAGGATAAATCCATCACTTGTGAAACAAGATGTCCCCATGACAAGTGTTTGGATTGCTCTTTCCATACGCCAAGGTACATAAGACGCTTTACGCCTGCCTGAGCTTCAACTTCAATGTGTAAGTTCAATGGAAGAAGCCCAAGTAAGCTCTCTAGAGCAGCTGTAGGAGTGGTCCTGAGTCAGCCTGACTGGGCTACACAGACCATTCCTTGTAGTCTGTTAAGATTAGACCTTGCGGAGCTCAATCTAGTCCTTGACCACCAGACGATTGCGCCATAAGTGATGATAGGACTAATAATCATTGAGTATATCCAGTAGACTATTTTGGGGGACAGTCCCCATGCTCTACCAATAGCGTTTCTACAAGACCAGAAAATTTTCCTGGCCCTGTTGGTACAGTATTCAAGTTGAATATCCCAATTTAGTTTGGAGTCAAAATAAACCCCGAGAAATTTGACTTTCTCCGTGAGTTCCAATTTATGGTCCAGGTAGTATACATTACCTAGATCAAGTTTCCTTTTCCGTGTGAAGGCTACATAACTTATCATAGATGGATTGACAGATAAGCCTGATTCAGAACACCATCTAGCTACTTCTAGGAGTGCATTATTCATGATATCAGAGACAGTTTTCCATGTTTGCCTCTGACAATAATAACACCGTCATCAGCGTACCCGATACAGGGAATGCCAAGAGCAGTTAACCGAACTAACAAGGAGTCCATTACCATACACAATAGGATAGGGGACAGAACCCCTCCCTGGGGGCATCCTGCGGTTGCATGCACTTTCATGCTTGCACCCAATAGAGAGGAACAAACATACCTAGAGGATAGCAAATTCGTTATCCATCTGGTAATTATTGAGTTTATGCCTCTGTTCCTAAGTGCACTGATGATAGTCTCAGCAGGGACTTTATCAAACGCCCCTTCAATATCAATGAATACCGCGAGAGCCATCTCCTTATCTATGATAGATTTCTCAAGCAGGTAGGAGAGCTCATACAGAGCGCTGTCTGTAGACTTGCCTGGTTGATAGGCATGCTGTGTGGAGGACAGTGGTCTTTCTATGAGCACAGTGTCTCTGAAGTATCTGTCAATTAGCTTTTCGATCGCTTTCAACAGACAGGAAGTGAGGCTTATTGGTCTGAATGATTTAGCCTCAAAGTAATTCTCCTTACCTGGTTTTGGTATGAAAATCACCCTGGTATTCCTCCAACAGAGAGGTGTATACCCAAATGCTATACAGGATCGAAAAATCCTACATAGAATAGGGGCCAGTGTATTCACCCCCTGAATAAGCATCATTGGTATAATGTCATCCATGCCTGGTGACTTGTAGGGCTTAGAAGACTTTATGGCCCATATAACCTTCTCATAGGAGACCACCATTTTGGCAGCTTTCCAGTCATTCCTACTACAAGTAGTTGTGGTACTAATATGTAGGTTTTCATTCTCTACAGGATGAGATCCAGGGAAGTGTGCTTCTAGCAATTCTCCAAGAGCCTCTTATCCTGATTCACTGTATCTTCCGTTTGTAAGACGGATGGCATTTAAACTGCAATTAAAGTCTTTAGTAAGAATTTTTGCAATCTTTGCGGTGACAGAAGTAGTGCTAATGCCATCGCAGAAAGTCTGCCATGAGCGATGTTTAGATGCTCTGATCGCCTTGTTATAAGCAGTTAGAGTGTTTCTGTAGGACTGCCATTCTCCAGATTTCTTTGCTCTGTTAAATAACTTCCTACATTTTTTACGTAATTTACTAAGCTCAGAAGACCACCAAGGAACTCGCCTTGGGGAGCTAGTAGACGTAACCTGACAAGAAATATGATACGAATCGAGTATGATCCGCTGCACTTGGTCAACAGTCCACTCCACATCATTAACATTATTGTACTTACCAGAGAAGCTCCCAATCTTCCGCTCCAGAGCTGCTCTAAAGGAACCCCAATCAGCTGTTCTGGGGTTCCTCCTTACGACCTTCAGTCCTGAGAGGCCTTTAATAGAAAAAGTAATTGGTTGGTGATCTGAAGCGGTAACTGCCCCAGATACCTTCCAATCAGTAACGTAATCTACTGAACAAGAGTTACATAAAGTAAGGTCAATGACTTCCCTTCTGTTACAAGTAACAAAGGTAGGTTCATTGCCTTTATTAAAGACATATAAATTAAAAAGTAAGATATGTTCCATAAGTACATCCCCCCGCTGGTTACAATTACTGCTACCCCACACTGTGTGGTGAGCATTTGCGTCACAGCCGAAGATGAATCTACAGCTTGAACTACAGTGGGCAATTAGGGCCCTAGTAAAGTCAGCTAATGGATCCTTCTCCTCATATGGGAGATAGGCTGAAGCTATGACAAAATCAGAGATTGTCTTATTGTCATAGAATTTTAGCTTTACAGTTACTAAATCCCTGTTAAGAAAGTTAACAAGATTAAGGGCATTTAGATTAGACCTAGCCACTATGCAGGTCCTGGGAAGGTCACAACGGGTATCATAAAAGATATTAAAACATTTAACATTGAGACCCATTATTCTACCCTTGCGGGTCCAAGGCTCTTGTATAAGAGCAATATCTAGTTCTCCATCATTCAACCTTTTAGCCATAAGGCTTGAGGCAGCAATGCTATGATGGAGATTAATTTGGCCAACCTTGATTGTAGCCATTGGTTAACAGTATGAGTGAAATCAGAATGGCTATCTATCTTGGTTATCTTTAGAAGAAAAATCTTCCTTTAACAGCTCCATTGCTTCATCAATACCAAGCATGGAAGCTGGTGAGTCAGGTTGTAATGTTACATCTGACCCTGAGTCCAACCCAAGCTCTGAAAAATCAAGAGCCCCAATTGAACGTACCTTTGAATCAGGGGAATTAGCCGGCCAAGGTTCATTCTCCTGTTCCATGTCCTCTTGAGCATCAGGTTCCATAGGGAGGTCCGATGTTGTTGGAGCCTCCACTGCTTTTTTCCTGTTAGGATCGTGGATAATCTTAAAGACACCACGATCCACACCAGTTAGTGCGCAAAAATTTACCCTCGCAATTGCCTCAGCGTCCTCAGGATCCACCTCAAAGATCCATCTAGAGGTGCCCGGTCCCGAAGCACTTTGCAGAACAGTGGGCTTGGGTAGCTCGTTTGCACCTATAACCTTGAGCATGAGGTTACCCAAGGCTTTATTGTTGAAGTGGCCTTCAATCCACCCTTCAGTAAATTCATTTCATTGTAAAACCAGCGCTCCTCTTTGGAAGTGGTTGCTGTAAATCTCAGGCAGTCTTTCGCCACCAGGAATGGCGTCAGTCCGCTCTAAGATTTCTTTCAAGATGTTATTCGAGTCTTCCAAAGAAAGCTTGTCGGGAGAAAAGTCCTCCAGGACTATAGCGATCTTGGTAGACTCGGTTGCACAGGCAAAAGAGACACCAGATTGGAGGCCCCCGGTGGGATCTCCCTCTCCAGCTCGGCTATCCCCACTAGGGGGAACCGCTTCGCTAGATTGGGCTTTCCTCCCAGGAACAGCATCCTCCCTGGGCTTCTTTCCTTTTTGGGTTAGCGCATTGGGAGATGGAGTTGCACCAGAAGACCTAGGTCTCTTAGCTCCTTATTACGCCGCCATGGCCCTCATTTTTCTTAACTTCTTCTTCCGGCTCTTGGACAGTCCAATGGTACCAGACACACTGTCCCCCGAGTGCCTCTGGGGACCAGAGACTCCTACAGAGGAAGGGCCTGAACCTTTGGACGCCTCACCAGCTTCCGAAGCAGACTGTAAAGCAGCGGTATTAGCACTGGGCTCACCCGAGGGCTTACCATATGCTACTGGAGACTGTATAAGACTTTTCGAACAGGAACCTCTGCCTAATTCCTGAACGCATCCCTTGTTAACCGGCGCGACGGATGATGCCGTATCCAAGGTTATCTTTTCGCTCATCATGATGTTTGCCTGCCATTTAGTTACCCAGTGAGGGGTATCCAGGGGGCACCACGTGGAGGCGGCAGGCATTACCCCCCGGCGAACGAGCATAGAGATATACGAAAGCAATTTGAGGGTTGTTGAGGGAGAGTGAGCAGAGTGCGGTAGATGTCTTTTTATACCATAAAATAACTACAATTATAATTAAATTATGCACTTATCTAATCATGTTAAGGTGTAATAGCGTTCTCTCTCTATATATTTTTTATTTTAGTAAAATTATTTTTTAACATTTTCTGCATATTATGTGATCCAAGAAGAAAAAATAATTTTAGTCCATTATGACAACAACTAATATAAATTTTATATCATCTCTAACGGTAAATTTAAAATTGACGTCAAAATTATTGAAAAATTACATTAATTGTTTTTATAATGGAAGACTTGAAAAATCACTTTAATTTCTTAATTCATTGTAGGCGCATGAAACTTTATCTTTAATTATTACCTTTAAAAAAAATTTCCTCCCTCAACAAAATTTTATGTTTACTTTCAAGAAATCCGCAAAGAGTTAGCTGCTGAGTGCGAATTATATGACTTGCATATAAAAACCTACGCTACTACCAGTACTGAGGCTATCCAGATACTGGCGGGGGTGGTTCCAATAACACTTAAAGTTATA
>NC_092210.1:35194242-35201686 GCF_043381705.1 Parasteatoda tepidariorum | reverse complement strand
TATATATACAGTGGTGGCCAAAAGTGTGGACACTTTTTGAAAGTTTCATGTTTTTCAACTTCGTGTGCTTGTAGAACATATTAATTTTCCCTTAAATACAAACGTTTATAAATCAAATTGAAGGTAATTTAATGTAAAATTTAATAACAGAAACAAAATTAAAATAACTGTATTAGAAAAAAAGTTATGCTCATTTTAGTAGAACAAACAAACACAAATCGTTTTGAATAGGGACGTATTTTCTAACAAAAGCGTACTAGCCAATCACAAACACTGTTTTTAATACCAATCAAATATCTGTAACTATAGTTTAGGTTATATGCATGGTAAAAGAGTTATTGTAGTGGAAATATTTTGTGGAAATATTTTGTGGAATAATGAATACTAGTACAATTAAATAGAGTATTGCTGTTTTTAAATGTTTAAAAGTCCTTTTTTTAATTAAACTAATTTTAAACAATGTCATCAACAAGAAGAACTAATTGAACTTCTACAAAAAGAAGTCGAATTGTCATATTGAGAGAAAATGGCCTCTCTTATGCTGAAATTGCAAGACAAGTTAGTCGTTCAGTGACTCGTTCTGGTGTACGAAAGTTCTGTTTACGCTATGAAAAAAATGAAATCAATGGAAAATAAAGCCAAATCAGTCCGAAAAAAATGCACAAGTGCTACTGCCGATAGAAAAATTAAACGACTTTGCCTTCAAGATAGAAAAATTTCATCAGATGCCATTAGATGTGAAATGAATGCAGCGGGTATTGCAGTAAGTTCAAGAAGAATACGAAGAAGGTTATCAGGATTTGGACTACAGGCTAGAACTCCAAGGAAAAAACCATATTTAAGTCAAAAGCAACGCGAAAAGCGAGTTAAGTGGGCAAAAGAACACATTAAATGGTCAGAAAATCAATGGAAGCAAACAATCTGGAGCGATGAGAGTAAAATTTCGCTCTTTGGTAGTGATGGTAGAAAATACGTGAGACGTAGAGTAGGTGAAGCACTTCATCCTGATTGCATTGAAGCAACTACAAAAATCCCAACAAATTTTATGATTTGGGCATGTATGTCTGCAGATGGTGTGGGCCAAATTCAAGTGATTGATGGCATCCTGAATGCCAAAAAATACATCGAAACTGTCCTAAAACCAAAATTGATACCTTCCATCAGGGATCTCTTCCCCAACAACGCACCATTTATTTTTCAGTAGGATTCAGCTCTATGCCACACAGCAAAAGTATGCAAAGCATGGTTTCAAAATAAAGGCATAGATATGTTACCATGGCCAGGAAGCAGCCCTGATCTCAATCCAATTGAAAATTTGTGGCGATGCTTGAAAATTCTTGTACGAAAAAAAGGTCCATCCAATAAAAGACAACTTATTTAAGCTATAATTGATTCTTGGCACCATGTGATTACGAAAGATGTACTCCAAACAATCGTTCACTCGATGAAAAGACGCTATGAAGCTGTCTTAAAAAATAAGAGTAATCCTACTAAGTATTGATTGTGTAAGCATCACTTTAAAAATATGCAAATCTAAGATTAGATCTTACTCTTAGTTGCATATTTTTTTTGTAATACAGATATTGTAATACTGTATTTATTATTAAATTACCTTTAATTTAATATATAAACGTTTGTATTTAAGGGAAAATTAATATATTCTGCAAGCACACAAAGTTGAAAAATATGAAACTTTAAAAAAGTGTCCACACTTTTGGCCACCACTGTATATATATTAGAATCCTTGTCAAAAATAAAGTAAGGAAAATGTATAAGAGTTGAAGAGCACAGATAATTTGAAGGCGTGTGCAACAATGAGATTAAAATCTAACAAATTACAAGTGAAAAAGTCGTGACACAGAATGTTTATATTCATTAGTTTGAAACCTCTATTGTGTGCTTTAATTTGACTTCATTTTAGATCAGAATTCTAAAAATACTAACTACGGAAGGTAATGACAAAACACCATATATTCTCGTTTTTTTTTAATATTTTTGAAAAAAAAAGTTTTATTATTTTTTTTTCGCTTAAGAGTTTTGATATTGGGTGTGAATCTCGAATGAGCGTTTTCTAACTGAAGGCTTTGATCAATCTGTTATCTGTGACCTTGTGGTTCGTCTTTATGATCACCAACGTTGCAGAGTTGCAAAAAGATGCATTATTTGGTCAAGGCTCTTCTTTCATTGGATGCTCATATCTTTATTTTTTAGTTCTCTTTGCAGGTTCCCGTTCCACATCCAGGAAAGCCTAGATTATGTAATAGGAGAAAGGAAAACCGACTTTCAATTTAGAATGATCTAATCTGGATTAATACCTATCGATATTAGTCTTGTTTCAATCTCGAATATTTGAATCATCATGTTTGCGAAGTACAAATAAATTGATTTTGCTAAATTACAACATGAGCTATAAGTGTACATTATAAGATGTTAAAGAAAGATTGCTCAGAAATTATATTACTTTTTAGAATCAGTATATAATATGTTTCAAATATTTATTTTGTTTTTGAAAATAATCAAAAAATAAGTAAATTAATCAACAAGAAATAATTAATTTAAAATAAAATGCATTTTTCATTAAAAATATTATAATATATAAATTAGAATTTCAATATATTTCCAGCATTTTTTTTCAAAAGGAAAATCAAATTTTGCACAATTCACTTTGGTTTTTTTTTCTCTCCCAAACAAAGGTAAAATGGTCTGCATCCATGTAATAAATGGCGTGCTAATAGCTCTATCTGCTCTCTGCAATTTATTTTCTGCCGTTTCGCTTGGTGATAATACAGAACAATCAAATAAACCTCGTTATGGTGACGCAAATAACAAAGCAATGCCCAGCCTGGGTATTTTCTTCAACACAGGGAAAAAAATATTGTGACATTCAAGATATGCCACAGTTTAAGAGTCCAGGCGAAAGAAATAATGATACCAACAATAAGAACTTAAGAATAAAGACAAAAATATCTTTGTGCTGCGAAATCCTTGATAACATAGGTCAGTGGTTCATGTCCAAGCTGTCGATAGTTACGTCACTAACGATGGTCCAAGTCTTTCTGGTCGAAAGCTTCTTTGGTTTCCGGATTTTCTATCAGGCGTAAGCACATTTTCCCTTCTACTTCCTAAGATGTTATATATATATTTCTATATATTTTATTTCTTTCTTAGTATGTTTCTCGGAGGAAATATTTAGTTTGAGTAAAAGTTACTGATGTTGAAACTTATAATCCTCAGTTATGTGTAAAAAATTTTAATTGTAGAGAAACCTGGAGTTAAAATGTTTGTTATAATACCTATTTTTACTTTCAATGACTCAAATTTTTCAATTAATATTTTAAAATATAGTAGCCAAAATTATAAGTTTGAAATCTTATATGTAACTACGTTTTTATGTATAAATATGCTATTTATGAAAATAAATTCCATTATTTTGTTTAAACTTACAAATTGTTTAAATTCTATAGATTTTTGTTTAATGTTTTTTTTCCACAATTATTTGTTTCTATTTATTTTTCGCATTATGATCATACGAAATTACTATTTGCTAGCATGAGGTAAGCAGTGTTAAATAAATGCACGAAATTAAAAAAAATGAAATACACATCGTATCACAATGTGACCATAATTATAGTTCTCGTTTCTGTTAAAATCAAAATCAATCATTAAAAAATAAATCAGTTTTTGTTTGTCTACATCCAAAACTAAGCAACACAATTTCATAAAATTTTTGTAATTGCATATATTTAATTTAATTGCTGCTATTTGAAAAGGTGAAGTTACAAGTTCAATCTTTGGGAACAGTGTACGCAGAGAATGCCTAAATAAAATATTTTGATACCTTAATTTGAAAAGAAATGTAATGGGACCGACGCGACGATAGATCAAACCTTTGATGTATTCTCACGTCTGAGAACCATATAAAATTGAACCTATGGTTCTGGGAGGATACAATGTAAGGAAAACGCCTGTTATTAATAGAGTTTTGGAACGAATTTTTTTGCTAAATGAAAATTCTCATAATATTACTTTGAAAATACTCCATTTTTATCTAACTCTGCTTCATATATTTCTTTAAATTCTCACTCAAAAATATGAACTTAAATCATGAGCAAGCTGAACATAAAACAGCGTAAAAAAGTACAATGATTGCAAAGATCACAGAAGTGTTTAAAAGTTTTGAACCTCTAATCTCTTTTTTTTTTCTCTTTTTTTAAACTTAAGTATCTTTCATAAATTTTAAAATTATTCTGCATTCATGACTGACGAGAATTTATTTCTTGCAAGAATATCGTTATTAATAGTAAAATTAAAATTTGAATAATTACTAATAATTCAGTACGAATAATTCAATTACGAATAATTCAGTACCCTCGATTAAAAATTTTTTTGTTAGAAATAGAGAAAACAAATTAAAAAAAAAAATTGTTTGAATCAAATTCATTGATAATTTCGAGAAATGTTCAAGGTATAATAAAGTAAATTGCGCTGATGAGCTTAACAGTTAACAATTTTAGAAATATATACGATGAAATATGAAGCCCTAATAAATTTATTTTGTCCTTAGATTTAAGTGTAAGAAGGAACAAGCTATATATATTTAAATCCATATTAAACTAGTCCACCTTCCATTAGAAAAGTATTACCAGCATTCGAAAAAATTTAGAAATCTAGCGGAATCTTCATCAATCTTAAAAAATTAAGAGCTAATAATTCATTCAACCTAATTAAAAATGGGCATTAAAGTTAAGCTTTATTAATACAATCTGCATTAAATATAAAGCAATTCTATTGTATTCGAATTCTCCTTTACAGTGATTTAAAATACTCTAAAGATTTAACATACTTCTGCATTTAAATTTTCTCTGTTTACTTTGTTTAAACTTCAGTTTGTCAAAAGACCGGGAAGACTAATGGAAGAGGCACTTACTAAACTATTTTACGCGGCACTTGTTTGTTTCTAAGTTGCCAGTTCGTGGCTTTATATATTTTCGCTGAAGCGTAACGAAACGGATATGGCTGAAAATGGATTTCACCGATGTGATAATGCAATCTCTTTATTATTTAATGCCATGTACTACTTTAGCCCCCATATGCATATTCTGCGCGTGAAATAAGTTATTAATGAATAGAACGGCGCACAGAGCGGCTTGCAGTGAAAGCTGGAGCAATTGCTAATTTCATTTTCGCGGCCCTAAGTAGTTTAACTCCTGAAACATCATACAATTCCCATACTTCAAATAGCTGCTGTTTAGAATAACCTTCCTCCAGTTTGGTATTCAGGGATAATGAGCTTGTTTCAGACTTCTGATGGTAGAGGAACAGTTCAGTAGTCTGGATTCAATTAGGTTTCTGAGTAGAAAACACGTCTCTACATCACTCTAAATTATTTTAAGCTATGATTTTATCAGAACAATCGTTTTGTCTGAAGCTGGAATAGTAAACTAATTTTCAACATGGGTAAAACATTCATTTATTCTTGATAAGGTGTGGCTTATGGAATAGTTTAAAATAAAGATATGAGAACTTTAAGTTTTTTTCGAAATTCTAAAATAGGAGGCAGATAAATATGGAATAGAAAAAATATCAGTGCAATTTAGTTTTGAATTACGTAATTATTTATTTCATTAGTTAAATATTCCAAACAATGGTAGAGAAAGTATATAAAACAATGAGAATTACAAAGTTACATTAATAATGTCATTTATATGAACAAAAAAAAAGGTTTTATTTATGTCGATATATAGATACATCTGTTTTATTTATATACAATTAAAAGTTTTATAATAAGAAATCACGCGTAGTGAACATTTGTTAGTTCTCGACTATTCAAGAGATTTATTTAACCACGTTGTTGATTAACTTGAGGATTCGAGGGATTTTACCTCAGTTGCAATTCTGAGTTACCATTTTGAACCCAAATAACACTTCTTTGTTGTGTAGAATCGAAAATAAAAATTATTTGGTGTAATAATTGAAAAATTATAAAAGTCTTTATGTATTAAAACTGAATTTTTTAGTCATTTCAAGTTACGCTTCAGACATATAGACAGGTGAGGCATTGCTTAATGTCTAGTTTAAATATTAAACCTAATGTAAAAATTAAATCAATGAATGGATGTAACAGTTTTTAAGCTGTGAGGATTTTTTGCGTAGACTTGTATAAGTCCAAAATCATAATTTCTATTTTTCAATATCTCGCAAGAACAATAAAGCTTTAAAAAGCCAGCTTTAAAGTGACTATTTAATTTTATTAAAACTTTCAAAGCCTTGGAATTGTTGAAACCTAACTCAAATAATTAAACCTAATAGCGACTTTACATAGAATCCATATAATTCTGAATTGAGCGTTAGAGCGTTAAAATGAATTAATGAGACATAAATAACTTAATTTAACACATATCAAAACGTTAATCTAATAAAAATCAATTTTAAATATAAATGAAGGTTTAACTATTATTGGCTTGTTTAATTAATTTAACCTAAATAAATGGGTACAAGCTGAAGCTAATATAATCATTATATTTTATCTGAAACTTTGAAAACAGTTCTATCAGTTCAAATCACACGGAACAATTGCGTTTAAGTTATTTGCTTAACTAGTTTTCTCTAATCCGCTCCTTTCAAAGAGGATTACTTGTAAACTTTATCGCAGATGAGAATTCTAAAAGAGCATTATTCTTCTTTCTTTCCATTAAAAGCAGCTCTCTTGATTAAGGGGAGCTTGGGAAAGCTAAAGCGCTTTGATGTTACTAAAATCACTCTAATTAGAAGCACTTCCTGCTGGCGAATCCCAACAAAAGAATTTTAGCTTGGCGACTTTTTTTCCCCCCGGAAAGTGCAGAAAAGAGCAACATTTGAATCTCATTCATTTCCCTTTATCAGATTAAAATAAAGTTCATTTTACGTGCTCATCGTTTCTCAATGTAATTTGTAACACAAAAATGTGAAGTGACGCTATTGCATCAGTAATAAGCAAATTAAATTAGCTTAAAAAGTAGCTTTTTTAATATGGGGGGGTTATTTGTCTATGAAATGCTTCTGAAAGAAATGAAAAGATTAAGCGAATTGTACATTACTTACGTTTTGTAAGGATCTGTATGTCAAGAACATTCAAAAATGTGAATATACCGGCAATTCTGAATGTGAAACTAATTGCTAAAACGTTCGTCAGTTTCTGAAATTTTTAGTAATTAAAATCTTAATTCACATTTTTTAAAATTATCTTTAATTAATTTCTGCCATAGGAAACTTTCTCTAAGATTTATTTAAATGAAAAATATTTTAGAAGCCAAATTAAAATTTAATTGAAATTATTTAAAAAGTAATTTAAATCAATTAAAAATTATTTCAAATAAAATCAAATATACTTAAAAATTACATTAAACTAACTTTCAAAAAATCTTTAACGCCATCTTCTTTTTCATCTTATATATATATATATGTA
>NC_092210.1:35154149-35191172 GCF_043381705.1 Parasteatoda tepidariorum | reverse complement strand
ATATATTAACGGAGCTCAAAATATGCGAGTGAACAACTAACTCAAATGTTGTCAATGTTGCATATAAATTATTAAATATTCAATTCAGAAAAGAAGAAAGCATTTTTGCAAAATTACAAACACTTTTTTATACCTTTTGTTAGCTTTCTGAACACTCCGTTTTAGTGTTTCAATGTAAACTAAATTTATGTAATAACTATTGTGTTCAGGATTTTCAAAATTTTCTCAAAGTTTACTGTATACATGTAATGCACAATTAAAAAGTATTACTGAACTTTAAAAGAAAAAAACTGGTATAAAAAATACATAATAAAAATCCTTCAAATAACTGTGAACAGTTATAAAAAATTGTAAAGAACAGAATAAAGAAGTATATAAAGTATGGCATCACTTTCAAAGTAATAATAATTGTTTGTTTTAGTTTCTAAAGGAAGTTTAACGGTAATCTAATTCAAACAAAAAGGAATCAAACCAATGAAATAATCATTTCGAAGTTGCAAGATAGTAGCATATATCACTTCAAAACCATCGCTTATTCTTTTTCATAATTGGTCTTCCACTGCTTCTAAAATGAAAACATTATCAGAGAAAACTAAAACCTTTTAGTAAGTTGTACTATATTCTTCACAAACACATAAATGCTCAGCTAGATCAATGAAATATTACCTTTTAATTTAATGAATTTGCAATTCATAAAAAAACCCATTTAAAAAAAAAAACTAGATTAATAACAGTCTAGTTACTACAGCTCACATCATGATTAAAATTTGTTTTTACCACAATGCTGAGTCTATAAGTTAATAGCATGATATTATATACAATGCTTTTCCAAAATATTCTTATTTCAACTTATCATTCACTCTTCAATAAAGCATTTTAATAAATATTTTTTTTTAATAACTGAGTCATTATTAACTTCCTTAAATTCTAGGAAAAAAGCTCATACACATGATATTTTTTGAAGTGGAACGGTCAAGAAAAATCTGAACAAATTTAAGCCACTGTAAGTCTGAATACCAGTAGAAATAGAATATTTCTTATTGTTCTAAAACATGATTTTAATATATTTATAACTTTTTTCAGCAATCATAAGTTCATGAGTTTTTATTAAACTTTAAAGTTTTGAAAATCTTATAGGCTTAGTTTCATCTTTTAAGCAATGCACACTAATTTTTACTAATATGTCTACTTATCAGTATTTTGAAAAAAGAAAGACCACAAAACAGTAAATCATCTTACTCAATTGAAAATGACTAAACATTAAGAAAAAAAAAAGACGAAGAACCAATTGAATTTCAAAATGATAGCGAGTTTTAAAAGAGACTTGAACAATAGAGGAGAAAAATTTGTTTTGATGGAAAATTCAGATGTTCCCTAGCTTTGAAAGAGCTTTGAAAGGAAGTTAAACAAAGTGTGAAATTAGTCTTGATAAGTCGCAGTATTAGAGCTGCAATTGAATGATTTAGAATATTAGAATACAACCGATAAAATAATTTTTGTTCTTTCTTTTTATTCCCTTTGATTAAATTTGCAAGGTTTAGCGACTAGGTGACAGTGATAAATTGCTCGTTTTACTGATGTTGTCAACGTGTTTAAAGCTATAGCATCTCTATTCATTAAATTTATGACAAAAATCTTAAACAGTTGTTTGTTAAAATATCACGTAACTAATCTCTGGTTTTGTCTGGAAATAAATCATCAACTTCGTTGTAATGATCCATCAATGTTTTTAGTCTGTTTGGAAAACCTGTAAATGACTTTAATTAAGCTTCAATTTTTTTTCTCATAAAATTCAAACTTATATATTTTTCTTTTAAATATTTACATCCCTAAACTTAAAAAGTTTACTTACCTAAAGTAAATAGTAATAAAGTAAAACGTAAACCTTTTTTTTTACAAGATTTGTTTTTCTTGTCTTTCTTTTTAATCTGGGGAAATCGTATAATTTTTTTATGATTTTATCATGTATTAGTAATAAAAAGCGAGCTCAGTCTTCACTGAATCAAAAATTTCTTAGAAAATAAAAAATTCAATGAGTTAAATTTAATAATTGATTAAGGGAGTCCATTGATAGAAAACAATTCATTCAAACATCGTAATTAGATTTCTTTGATGAATTTAAAATGTCCTGAAATATGAAAAAAAAATATTAAATAGACCCTTGTTATATTTCACTTGTTGATGACATAACATGAAAATTCGGTTGGAAAACTTTGCTATAAAAATAATATTTGCATTTAGAGTTATATTTCTTTTGAAAATTCAAAACCGCTTTTGATTCTTTCTGATATTAAAAAAAGGATTAAATTTTGTCTGTTAATTTATTTCCTTTACATTTGTCATTCATACAATTTTAGTTGAAGCAATTTAATTAAAGTGAAGAGAAACTAAGAGACATCGAACAATTTAACCAAATTACAACATTGATGAAGAGGTAGAGTTAAAAAAGATCAAATAGGAAAGTCAATGACAGTTGATGAGATAATAGAACAATATTGAGAGATAAGAAATTTAGAGAGATTTTACATTTTCATCACCTGGTTAACTTCTACCAACCGTTTAAGTACACAAGTATCACGTAATTACTTTATCGGTGGATATAGTGCGGTCGGGATGTATTTAAGTGGAATAAATGAGTAAACCAATGAGATGAGAGTGCAAAATATCTCTGCAGCATTTTTTACATCCCATCTTATTAGCATTTTTGTCTCAGTCAACCACGGCACTTATTTGTTACTTATATATCAAATGCTGGTGACGGTCTTGATGGTTTAATTTTATTACCATGAAATTGTTCAAGCAGCGTGTTGAAACATGTTTGAATTTTTCAACACATCTGTCTTTATCTATACTCTTTCTCTCTGCACCTTAGTGTAATCGTAAGTTTCGATTGCATTTTGTACTATGTGTTTTGATGTATGATCGTTTGCATGTGGTTTTATTTATGCCTTTTTTGGTCATTTTAACGTTACGGTAAACGAAATAAAGATAAATTTTCTTATTTATTTCAGATATCCATTGGTTGCATCCTAGGTAAGCCTTGTAAGTTTAAATGTTGAATACCGGTCAGAGCATTCAAATTTTTTTTGCTACTTCACACGATAATGATCAGAGATTCTCAGTGTTTATTGTTAGAAATAAGAAATGTCAATGTACAGCTCAATTTCAAGGCAGGAAAATCATTTTTATAATGCATAAGTTGCAAATACGTTATAATTTTAAAACAGAATCTGTATTTTTGTAAATTCTTGCAAAATGGTTATTTATAAATTCTTCCGTTTATTTTTTCGAGAGAACCAAAACTGTACATAATGTGCCAATTCTTGATAAAACATAATGAGAGAAAACAAACAACTACAAAGGTTTGAGTTAATTGAGTAGAAATAAAAAACTATTTTGTTGAATTTTAAAATGTTTGGACATCTGTCTTCATACAAAAAGTGCAAAATCTACCTAAGAAAGTGTTCTATCAAATAAAATATTCTATATATCTACTAAATTCGATTCATTAAATCAAACCATATGCAAATTAATTATTATGAAAGTAATTTGATTCGTAAGAAGATATTTTCTGACTCCAGCTGGCCAATCTTCCATACATCTACACTACAAAACATTCCAGATCATGCTACTGTAAAAAAGTGCTTGCACCCTGAATGCAGAATCTGCAAATTTAATTTTACTGTAAAAATTTTCCAGTAATGTTTATATAATTACAGTGATTTAGTAATTTTACGTTAAAAATAACTGTAAACATGAAAATTACTATAAATATGAAAATTACTATAAAAAAGATTTTTTGTTTCTTAAAACTTTACGGTGAAAATAGATTTTAAGATATAATGTATTGGAACCATGAGAATCGGTACTTTTTACCGCAATTTGATTCGGAACTTCTTAAAGTGATACAGTTTAAATGGTGGTATAATTTTCATAAAGTGCTATCTATGAATCTAGGATCAAATTATTCTTTTGTTCCATTGATGCTAGTGAGATATACTCGTGGAAGTAGAATATATAGGAACTGTGTTAGGTTTGTTCTAAAACCAGATTTTGTGGAAATAAAAATAAGATATTTTCAGCTAAATAACTTCTAACTATAAAAAGAATTTTTCAAAAATACGATTAAAACCTTCAATAAAATCTAGCTATATTTTACTTAAATACTTTTTAAATACATTTTTAAAGTGAATGTTAATTATAATCTTGAAATTATGATTTATATTTTTGGATACTTTAAGCTTTTGTGCAAAATAAACTTACAAGAAAATTAAAATATCAAGAAAATAATTTAAAAAATTTGTAAAATATTGATAAAATTTTACATCTGAAGTTAATAATTCTAACGTAATAATTTAATAAAATATTAAATTTATAGGAAGTATTTCAATGATTTAATATTAAATAATTGCAAATCTCGTTAACGTTGGAAATGAAAGGCAGATGATTTTTAATGTTAACTATTCATAGAATTTAAAATGTAGCTCTAAGCATTTTTGCATTAACTTTGTTGTTTTAGCCTTAAATAATTAAACAATTGAATCTTAAATTTATTTATTTTTAATTCCTTACGAATATTATTTTCAGCGTCTTTGCTTAAGCGTAACGCTGACTGGTTCTACAAATATTTAACTTCGAAGTTAAATCGTATTTACAAACGTCGTGTATTTTCACTTAGAATAGATATGTGGTCAGAAGTATTTTAACTGTTTTATCTTTATTTGCCTTGATCTTTTTCTTTTTATCTAAAATCTTCTAAATGAACTAGAATAAGATACTTTTTTGAAAAAAATAGAAAGAGTAACTTCGGATGATGATGTTATATTTAAAGCAGAATAAAAAATTTTAGTGAAGACTTGAGTAGTGATTATTTTAATTTAAACTCCTAGTTGAATACTTATACAAATATTTAAGGCAATGTAAATTGTTATGTAAACTTTGGTAATGTAAACAAATTTTACTTAAAATTTTAATTTCAATAACATTGAAATACACCTGAAATCAGCATGCCAAGTATCGGTGGTTTTATTTTTCAAATATACTTAAAAATACTATGCACAAAAATACATGCCTTTGTATTGTTGTTCTAAATTGTTTAATTAGCTCTAGGTTTTATGGGGATAATCGTGTTTGCATCAATTATATATTCTTAGTAAACACATTTCTAATTCAGTAATTTAAGAAAATACAAAAGCATCGTCTTAGCATTTATTTTTTGTGAAAAAGAGTACTTTCTGTAAATTAGGTTTAAAAAAATCCAAATTTGTTACAGTATTTTGACATATAAAATGGTAAATATTACTTGCTACCTTATAATAAGCCTCTTTTTTTATAATAATATGGAACATAATAGGAAAAAAATCAAAGATATACGTTATCAAAGATAGATGTGAAAAATGCCTGATAAAATTACAATATAAAATATCGGGACTTTGGGTGCCTCATCTTTAAAATCCAGTTTCACTATGGAGTATCATACGATAAATTTTACTGTAAAATTTATTTAATTAGAGTTATTCAGTGATTTCATGGTGAATATTACTGTAAAAATTACGGTATGTCAGATATTTTTTGTTCCGTAACATGTTCGTTAAAAATTGATTTTGCTGTAAAATGTATCGGCACCCTAAATGCCGGTACTTTTTACCGTAATTTTATCTGGAATTTTTTTCAATGCACACCAAGAAATAGAATGAAGAGAAAATAAGAATTTCAAACTAAGTTGTAACGATATTAGAAATTTGTAGAAAATAAAAATGAAACTAGTTCAGTCATTGCTAATTGCAAAATAAGTGGATGGGTAGATTGATTATCTCTTTCTAATTATCGTTTTAAACAGATCTCTAATCATTATTGTGTATTTTTTTACTGCTATAATTCTATACTGCACTGGTTGACCTGAAGTTTTTGAGAATATTCTGAAAGGTATTTTATAAAAATGTTAACTCTTGCACCCCTCAAAAAATTTATAACAGTTTGGATTTATTTAGTTATTATTTTTTTTAATGTATATAAAAGGTTAGTTAAATCTTTAAATCTCATGATATCCATTTTTCTTTCTAATTATTTTAGAGTCTTTTATCATCATTGGATAATATTTTCTCAAGTTAATTTATTGCGTCATTTAGATGATCTTTCTTTTTTCACTATTTATTTCTGAAATGCACTGAAACTTGTATAGATATTTCTACAGGCAGCCTTTATTGTATTGATTTTTTTGCTTGAATGAGCAAGGTAGTTCAAATTAATCGGATGAAAAGGATATGAATATTGTGTTCTTCGGAAAAGAAAGCAAAATAATCTATATCTGAAAAAAAAACAGTACTTTAAAAAGGAAGTTTGTTCATACACAGCTCTTTGAAGTATTTTTTTCTCCTCATTAAAACCGACTTTTAAGTAAGAGTTATGATTATTTTCAATTTTAGATAACAAAATATTAAGATGCAACTTTGACACCTAAAAGCAAAAGTTTGTAGCTACTTGATTTTTTGTATGCAAATATAAAGCATGCATGGCATATATAGCTAATTCTTTGTGGTACAACAAGCTGTAAAAATTATTTTCATGCTAATGGTTAAAAGAGCCTTCCATATTACATTAGAAGTTTTCGATTTATTTTGGATTTACAAATATTCGCACTAATTTCTGAAAAATAGATTTTTTTTAAGCATAGGTGCATTTCAAAAATCAGGAAACTAATTTGAAAAAAAGTTTATTAGTGATATGAGTACACAATTTTAATTTTCTTCTAAGTACTCCTATCCAAGTCTACGTTTACACAATGTTCTCCATCTTTTGTCCAATGCTCTATAAGCGTCCTCAAAGTCAACCTCTTCTTAATCTATCATTCTAAATCTATTGTCAATATCACTTTAGCTGCTCGATTCTTAAAATATGGCCCTTTTTAATATAATCTCTTTTATCGGGAGCAAAAATAACCTGGTATGTATTGTTACATGGCTGAGACACTGCTTTTGCACTGTACTTTACTAAGAACTCACTCAAGCTCACAAACGATTGTAATGCAAATGATAGTTAAAGACAGCGTTTGTTTTGACCACGCATTACTTTTTTTATAAAATTTAATCAGGTTTTTTCCTCCATCTAACGCATTTCTCTCACTTTGTGATCAATAGGCACACGAAAAAAAATTTCCTTCATGACTTTCTGAATCATGCTTTATTTTTCAGAGATGAGTTCAAGATTTTAGACGTGACTTCATGTAACTTTTACAGTAATTCCAATTTTAACTCCCGATTGATGATCATGGTTTCATTAAAGCAATTGCATGAACTCGCACGCCTGAGTGTTAAAGTGAAAATTAACGCTTATTCAGTGATTCGAAGTTCTTCGAATTTTCAAACAATTAGATCATGATGGATCATATGATTGTAATTTAATGATTTAACACCAAATCTCGCCAAATAACCAAATAGTAAAAAGTAGCTATTTCTGAGCCAATTTGAATACAAATTATGACATTAAATGTTAGAAAATAAAAGCAAAATTAAGATATATTTTGGGTAAAAAAATTTGCCAGTCTAAAGGTACACGGACAATATCATCAAAATGGGGAAGCTCTCCTAGCGGCGAAAGATAACATTTTTAGTCCGTGGATTTTATGCAATTCTTGATTCTAATGATGTACTTTAAATCCAGTAGAAATTTTTCACATTATATACGGGATACCTTGCATAATATCGTTTTTTTTTCTTTACGTAATAATATATATGCATGGTAAAGGAGTAAAACCGTAAAAGTAATATCCACGGCATTACTTTTACGATTATCATCAAAATTTTTTCGATGATTAACTCATATCAGGACGCTTTTTAGCTTCTGTTCAATCAATAGTTTTTTTTCAGAGAAGAAAACTTGGAAAACAAATCCCCGATTGATAATCTGAAAATTTTTGTTACTCAAAGGATGATCAGTGCAGAAAAAATGAGCTTTGCACTTAAGAAATTAAAAAAAAAAAATTTTACGAAAATAAGATTAAAATGTTTTTTTCTGTATTATAAACTTCTTATACGCATTAACTTAACGAATTCAGTGTTGTATCACCTTCTTGAAATAATGTAAAACATTATCTGAAATGAATTAAAACTGCTTCCGCTTCACGTAAGGAAACTAACATCTTTAACATTCGTCTTCTTACCGGAATCTGTGCCTCCTAGACTAAGTGCTGACTATGACCAGACTATGTCTATTCATATAACGACTTCAGTTTGGTTTACGGGTAGGGAAATATCTGATGTGCCGCTTTTGCTCTCAATTTTGCGGCAAAATCTCAATGCTGTATAAGTTAAACATGATTATTCAGTTCTTTGTATATTTTGTGTATAAAATTCTCAAAGCAAGTACTAAATCTTTAATGGCACTTTGTATATTTTAAATCGAGCTAAATAATTTCTCCACACAATTAGAGCAATTTGAACTGATCGGGCATTCATATTTTCAGAATTTTCTTGCAAAGAAAAGTATTTTCGATAGGTGAATATCTTTTTGATGGTCAATTTTCAAATCATGCTCTCCTCATTGAAAATTCTCACAAATTTTGAGGATTGAAAAGCTTAAATAAAGGGAGAATAAACTGCATGTCTAAAAGTTCAATTTTAATAAGACTAAAAGAAATTAAATAACAAAAATCTAAACAGATCATTTCATGGTTTTCTAATAAATTGTTTAGGGAAATTAAATTTCGACATAATTATATGCTTTAAATTTTTTAAAGTTATATAGTGTAGAAACAAGTGAAATTGAAGTTTAAAAAAGTTAGATAAGTTAGTAAATATCAGTTAGATATTGCTGGAAAAATATAAAAAATAACTAAGAAATAAATAATGCTACACTGTTACTTGTTAGAATTAATAAATGGCGCTGAATACATATTATAACAGTTTTAAACAATGTTTGGTAATAATATCACTCAAGTTAGAGAAGTTAGGGAAATACTTTTGCATTCCATTAAACCAATGATAATAGTAATTGTATCAAGTATTTTCATTATATATTTTTGCTCAGCAAATGTTTGCTTTTTCATGTAAACAAAAAACAAATAATTAAATGATTCTCTGTCCAGAAATAATAAACAGTATTTAATATTTCTTCATTTGAAGTGTAATCACATAGAACCCACGTATTTTTGAAGAATTGCAGGGTATTACAGATATTTGAAGCAGTACACTAATGTATTTATTTTAGTCTGAATAAATAACTTTAAAAAACAATAATTTAAGCAAATGTTGAATAGAAAATTGTCAAATTAGATTGTGATAAATATTTTTTTTTGCATTGCATGATCGTTGAATTTGCATTACATTCGAAATGTTTTTTAATCACATAATTTAAAGGCTAAAACCACTGCAAAATTTAAAAACGAATATGTTTCATGATTTTAAAACGCAATATAACAACAACAATCTTGAAAACGTTTCTATCGGTATTTGTTCAAACTCATATGTTTCGAAAGATCATATTAAAGCCGGTACTAATACAATAAACATATGTGTTCCTTTTAGTTTGAATAAATAACTTTATAAAACAGTAATTTAAACAAATGTTGAATAGAAAATTTTCAAATTAGATGTCGATAAATAATTTTGTTTTGCATTGCATGATTGATAAATTTGCATTACATTCGAAGTGTTTTTTAATCACATAGTTTAAAGACTAAAGCCACTTCAAAATTTAAAAATGAATATGTTGGATGATTTTAAAGCATAAAATAACTACAATCTTGAAAACCTTTCTATCAGTATTTGCTCAAACTCGTTTGTTTCGAAAGCGTATTTTAAGACCTAAGAGCTTATTTTAGTTAGTAAGATATTAATCACTACATTTTTTCCTTTATCATTATAAACTATAACTGTTCATATCATTTTATCTAAGTATAGACATAGTATAGGGAATGAACTTAATATTTTTGTGGGAAATAATTCATGGAGAAGTTTTATATTGATTTTAAAGCATCAGGAACTAATGCTGATAAAAATAAACAACATTATAAATATTTTCTTATTTTCTATCAAAAACTAAAATTTATTTTTTACCTTTTACCATTAAATCAGACTAATCCCTACTATAAACACATAAAATTATAATGACCATTACATTAAAAAAGAAGTATATAATCATGAATAGTTTTATAACATTACATAAAATTTCATGCTTTTACATTATAAAATAAAACAACTTAAAAGATTTAAAGGTTTTATTTAAAACTGTTTCATTCACTCAAAAAATAATAATTGTAGATTTTTTAATACTACGTTTACATTCTTATAACATTTACAGTACAGTAATTAATCTTAAGAAAAATGTACAGCTGAAATTCTCGAAAGGATCATTAAAATAGAATTCCACCCTTCAAAAATCTGCATATTTATCTTTCAAAATCTAAGCAATTATCAAGGATTTCAACTGAGCAATAAAATGCTTTTACTAGTCGAATATGCTTTACTCAAAAATGCAATTAAATTTAACTCTTTGTTATACATGGTTTCTTAAAGCACATTCTTCACGATGCACTCAACCATATTTCACCTATGATATTGAAATTTATTAAAAAGTTGATAAAGTCATGCTATAATGCTCTACGTTGAAAGCATTTATTAATATTCAAAATTTATGCATGCACAATAAATATCATGTTTAGTTTAACAACCATAAAATTTCTACAGTGTTCTCATAAAAGATTATTTTATGGCGATGTAAAAAGATACAGCGTTTAATTACGACTGACTTAAAGAGAAAAATTTCTCCTCCGTTTTCTTGAGTTTCGTTGTTAACAAGATTTTGCGAAATAAAATATAGTGTTTAATAACTCTTGCTTTTTATTATTTAGCACCGATAATTCATTTTTTACCTCTTAATTTATTTAAAATTGCTATGTTTTTATTTGAAGGCTTTAATGCTCGTTATTAAATTTGTTAGCTAATACTTAATGAATTGAAACAGACTTTTTTTTCCTTCTTTCTCCTTTCTATCNTTTTTTTTTTTTTTTTTTTTTGAAGGTTAAACATAGTAAATATTTCATTTATAAAGATTCATTTGTATTTCATTAAAACAATAAAAAATGATGTTTCATGTCACATTTTTTCCCATCAAGATAGAAACTGAATGCCCGAATTTAATTGAAGAGGTAATTGATTTAGCTAACGGCAATGTTGCCAATAAAGGCAAGCAAATAAAATTTTGGTGAATAATTTGGAGAATTTTTTTTGAGCATTAAGAAAATCTTTTCATCGTATTTATTCTAAAATCGTACAAATTAACTATCAATAAAAAACTTATTCTCTGTTAAAAAAAAGTTCAGTACCTATCTAATATTTTCTGTTTTTCAGTTCCGTATTTCAAAAATCTTTTTGAAATTTATTAAAATTAAAACAGAAATTCATCAAACAATATAAAATTTTATTTGAAAGCAACACCTTTTTTAAGGGTCAACATAAAAAAGAAGTAATGAATAAAATATTGCGTGTTACTTTAAAAATCAAGTTTATATAGTTTCATTTTATTTTAAGGAGCTTTTATCTTCTGTCCTCAGCTTATTTTGAGGTTGAGAATCTGAACATCCATTCACTTCGTTACGATTAATGTTTTAATAAATTGCGCATAAGATTTTTAATATAATGGGTTTAACATTAAAAAAAGTTGTGATTATCATTTTAATAAATTGTGCTTAAAATTTTAATAAAATGTGCTTACCATTTTAATAAAATGTGTTGAATATTTGAATAAAATGTTGAATAGAATGTTCACAACATTTTAACAAAAGTGCTTAATCTTTTAATAAAATATGCTAAACATTTTAATAAAATGTGCTCAATATTTTAGCAAAATGTGCTTACAAAACACTAAAATAATTATAAATTTCGGTTACAAAATTATTTTTTTAAGATAAATGAGAAGCAATTATGAAGGTTGCTAAACAGGGAGCACGACCACCTAGAGTTAAGAAAAATTTCAATTTACTAGTAGTATGCTAAAAAATATATAAGAATAATTACTGTGTTATCACTCTTGGATTATGGAGTTGATTTAAGTTTGTTTCATTGTAGTTGCAATAAAGGGATAAAAAATCTCTAAATAAATGTTCTACGCGAAGTAAACTGTTTATTAAAAAATTATTTATAAATCAACATTGTTGGAAACTTTTCGGAAAAAAATGGTTAATAACAGTTTATTTAATTGTTTTTTTATGCTATTCAAACAAAACAGCCAAATAATTTTAAATAAGATAGTACTGTTAATTTTGAGATAAATCATTAAGTACTTTCATCTAATACGGTTAAACAACCATAATTTTATCTCACCAATTAGGCCCACCTAACAAAGCAATTAGGTTCCTTGCAGCTGGCTGCATATTGTAATTGAGAGGGATAATTTGTCATTGTCATGATCGTTAGAACGGGGGTTCGAGTTCCAGTCTTGAGACAATATTTTCTCCTTTCCTTTCAACTCGTGAAGAATTTCCAGCGTCCTGTACTCCCCAAACAGTGACTGTGAAATAGCATAATACTATACTCTCATTCACGCATTGATGACAGCACCATACAGCTATTTAACAGAAGAAAGTCAATTATTATCCATCTTTTACGATTAAAAATATACATAGGGGAAGAAGGCTAACGTCAATAACTCAAACGCAAACTCATGACTTGGTGTAGTCCCTGCGTGTAAAGGAAAAAGCAACATTAAGAAACATCACAGTGGTTTATAAAACGGGTTCACACCCTTCTGTCTTCCCAACTACTACTGGGTTGGGGAAGGATTGGGGAGGAGATAAAAAGTTTTTTAATTTTATTTATTGTAGGTTTGTCCAGCTATTTCGCTGTATTTAAAAACAGTTCTGCACTACTTCAGATATTAAGATATTTGTTGGAGAACAGAAATAGAAAGTAAGAATGAAATTGCGATAGAAAGTGAGAATGAAATTGCGGTTGGTGAGAGACAGCGTATGAAAATTAATTGTCCAACAACCAGCTCACAGGTGCCGCACCTCCCATCAGTAACTTTGCTTCTGATGCACAATGGTTGCTGGTTGATGCTCTGCTATGTCTGAATACATTGCTCGCCATGTAAGCTTTTTACAGCTATAGCATATCGCTCAGAAAGGCTCCCCACGTTAGTTACGTATAGGAAGAGCTGGATTTCTTTTTCTTTCTATATTCTTTGGGTGAAACAACCAGATAAACTAATTGAACAACATTCATCGATTAATTAGATAAAACACTACTCAATTGCTACCTAAATGTAACGCCCGTTACCTAATGAAAACTCTAGCACCAATGCTCAATTAAATTTAATTTTTACGGTTGTGAAATCATGCAAGTTGCAATTTGTAAAAACTCGTATAGTTTTGCATTCATGTTTTTTTAACCATATTAATTGGTCCTGCAGTGGACTGATCGTTAAGACACTGTTCCCAGCAGATCACCGAAGTCAAGCATCACTTGCTGTGGTCAGTGTGCAGGTGGGTGACCGCTTGGATCAGTCTGCGTATGGACCGAGGGTGTGCGGTATTGATCCTCGTTAAACTGTGCTACCGTAAAGTGCTCGACTTCACGTGCAGGTCGTTGGGCTACAGAAGCGGGGGTGCCATCCCCTCTGAAGAGGATCAAAATTGTGATGGCATGTCTTCGGATCATCCTCAGGATGTTTCCCAGACCGTCGCCAATTTCCCATTGTGCAGCTCTATTGCGACGTAAATGAACTACAACAACAACATATTAGTTATAACCAAATTCAAAACCGTAAATGCAAAAATTTTTTTTTAGCTAAATCTTTACGGTTGGGCAGACTTCTGCCGGTATTTCAGCGTAATTTTTGAATGAAAATTCTTACAGAGAGCAATTTTAGGTCTTTTCTTCTCAGAATGTCTGCTTTAAAATAAAATACCTATGCAGCCAGTATGAAACCAGAAAAATAATTTCTCTTCGTTAAATTAAGGTAAACGCAGTTATTATATCTATTAAGTGATTAACTTTGAATATTATTCTATCAGTTAATTAATTAAAGTGCCTTGAATTGTACTGACTTACTACATTTTAAATTTCAAGTAGTTTTTAACCAATTTAAAGCTATTATATTAGCTGTTGTTTTTGATTTCTATGGAACACATTAAAATAAACGAATTGTCGTAAGACATAATTAAAAAAATATTAATTAGTTATTGAAAGAAATTTGCATTTAAATGGCTCATTGTAGATTAATATTTATATGAACGAAGTAGAAAGTCTTTATCTGAAGAAATGGCCATTTAAGGATTATTTTAAATTTAGTGAAAAGAAGTCAGAATGAATAAAACTAAGATTAAATCTATTACGACAAGACAAATAATATTTAATGTATTATTCATAAAATAATAAATAAAATTGAGCAAAGAATTTTGATATTTTATATGGATTTTAACAAGACATAAAAATATTTATTTAAAGGGCAATTCATCCATTTTTTACAGTGCATAACGCTTTTAGAAAAACTAATGTTATATTACCCGATTAAAAATATTATTTTCCTCAAAAACTATATAAATAGGTAATAAGTCTGTTATTTCCTATTTCTATATTTTTGAAGTGAATGAATTTTTTAATAAGGCAATATTCTACCGTTTCAGTTTCTTGAGGTCATTTATTTCATGAATGTTATGGTAAAAAAGAAAATTATTTTCTTTAATTTTTTTTGTCTATACCAGGAACATCTTTGAATCTAAGGTAAATAAAGAAAATGAATTTAATTCAGCTTTACTAAAAGGAAAAAAAAAGATAGCTCAGAATCTCTTTTTAACAAACACTACAGCTTAAGAAAGCCACTAAGATTACAGAAACCACTCCGGACAAAATATTTATTTAATTAAAGTATATCAGGACATACGACTCCATTAAGTGGCCCATATTAAGTCCGACCCCATTAATTGATTGCGTCAACCTGCCAGCAAATCTTTCTTCCAGATGTCTGACCGTCCTACCATCCAAATGATGTGACACTACACCGATTGTCCATTAGTAGCTGTGGGCAGTTCTTGAGCTTAATGTGCGAACTTCTAATGATGACTTTCATGTTTCCCTAAGTGGAGAACTGGTCGATATGATTGGTGAGGTTGTATATCGCTCATTTCTGTTCTATTTAAGCCGCCCTTTGACTGTGTCGGTTCACGAAATGCTCTGCTTATATTTGAATGTCAGTTCACTTACGCGACGAATGTATAATAACGGAGAAGATTTATTAAGAAGTAATATTAAGTAATATAGAATTTGAGAAGCGCCATAACAAAAATACTTAGGATATGTCACCGGTAACCTCGGGAACATGATATCGTATTAACCTGCAGAAAATAAATAATATGACAGAATTCTTGTTTCGATGTAAAATGAAAAAAATTTAGAATTTGAGAAATGCAATAACAAAAATAATTAGCATATTTCATTAGGTAACCTCGGGATCGTGATGCCGTATTTACTCATAAAAAATAAATCCCCTGGTGTAATTCCAGGATTATTAAAAGAAAGCGACTTAGAAAATTTTAGAATCACAATATCGAAACTAATAAAAATATACCGCTTGACTTCGGGATCGTGAAATCAACTTGACCCATACAAAATAATTTCCCTGAATGAATTCCTGCTCAGGAGGAGTATAAAGTTATTTAGAATTTGCGCAGCGCAATAACAAAAATAATACGCATATATCTCTAATCAACCTCGGGAAGTTGATATCGTATTTACCCTCAAAAATAAATCACCTGATAGAATCCTTGTTTCGAAGTAAAATAAAGTAAAAACTGCTATTTTCATAAAACAAAGTATACCTTGATTTTCTTTGTAATTATTTTTGCAATTCGAACTAATTATATCTCAATCTACAGTACTTTTTTTAATATAAAATAATTTTTTCAGAATAAAAATAATTTATATAATTATAGACCTTAATTATTGTTAAAAAATAAAATAACTAACACTGCATTTTATCCCTAATTTCATTTAGCTGAGTGAATTGGTTACTCCTTTGCAATGTTTTTCGAAGAAAAATTTAAATAGTCAATTCTTTACTTTCTCGCAATCTTAAAAAATCTTCAAATTTAACCAAAAATAAAACATTATTTCTTGTGTGAATTACATAAAATAAATTTAGCACTCCGATACTTTTGTTACAATCTTAACACGAAAAAAAGGATGCATTTTCTGTAAATACACAATTTTAAAACTTAATATCTAGTTTTAAGTGTTGTATACAACAATACTTTACCTACTTAAACATTTTCAGAAATTTAAAATACTAACCCATGCAAATTCTAAACACAGTAGCAAATATTTAACGTCTTAATGTGTTCCACGCATTTATTATCTAGGATTCAAATGATAAAATGATGTTTATTTCGATTAAACATGAAAGCCATTTCTCTTGAATAATTAAAAACCACATTGTCTGATCCAAAATTGGAATGTTAAAATTTATACCGCACTGAAGGCCATTAAAAATAACATTCCTAGACTTTTCAAATATTTACAACTCCTATGGATAGCATTTAAAATTGCGCCTGTTTCCTTTCATAGGGCATTCTCGTAAAATATATTAATGTTACTTCCCAAATAAGCCAATTCAATAAGGGACTAAATTTTGATTTAAAGGATCTGCCTTTTCGTTTCCCTTCGGGCGGGTAGAATCAATTTTAACAGCTCGAATCCATTCATTAGCAGTTTGAATATCTGATCGAGAAGACGCCCATTACGGTATTATCCTGTGGTGTTGGGAATAGGATGAGGAAAATAAAGACAGGGATTAAAATTCATCAAGGACCCCTGCTCGCAAGCGTAGTTAACTATCTCTCTCGTTCCCAGTCCAATTTTACGGTTAAAAATCACTCCCATTTCATTATGGGTACAAACAAATCCCTTTAATTACACATTTGTTGGAGAGTACCTCAATTTGACAACCATTCGTTCGAAGTATGTTGCTTAACTTCATCACACGAAAGGGAATTAATTGTTTTATTTAATTATTTCCGAAATATTTAAGCGTGTTTTAGAAGTTAACGTTGGTTAGTTAATAAAATAACACCAAAGTATTATTTTCTTGAGAATTTATTTACAGGCGATTACACTAAAGTTCTAAAGATATTTTCTCCGTCTATTGCTTTCAAAAGTTAAGCTCATATTAAAAAGTCTTCAATTGAAATTCTGGTGAAATTGCCACACTGTTTAGTACTGACATTTTTAGTAAAAAGAAAACAAAATTTTTGCGATAGAAACCAAAATTTACGGTATTTTATACCATTTATTTGATAATTTCTCCGATAGCACGGCAACGGTTTACCGGAGATTCAAGTTCTCAAAACTCTATTTCTTATTACGACATATTTAGTAAAAAATACGAAATAGAAAAGTAAATTTATTAAAATAAATTATTTCTATGCCACGATTCAGGGTATTATGATAAAATTGTCAATATTACCACCTTTAGCAAAATTTATCACATAACAAAAAATTATATTTTATTGCTAATTTTACCAAAATCGTTACCAAATCACATCTGTTAAAATTATCGAGCTTTTGGTGTTCCCGAACAACCAGAGATATGGTGAATTTTACTCTCTACTGGTAGTTCTGACCATACTTCTTTCTCATTATAGGAACTTTTCTAAATAGAATAAGTTTTTTATACCAGTATCAGATACAACTTGAAACATAAATGACCAACAATTTGTAAAATTAATTAAAGAAATATGGACAAAGGCAGAAATGCGCAGTTTGCTGCGTTCTGTGAAGGGCACTAGTTTGTTTATTCTCATGAAAATCCAAAATCAGTTCATAGTATCTGTACCACAAGCATTACAAGTCGCAATTAACAAAACATATATAAAACGAAATTTTCAACTAACCACAATTTGGAAAAACATGCCATGACACAGTCTGAGGACAAAAATAACAGACACTCTTGAAAATATTTTAATTAAAATGGTCTCAGATACGGCAAAAATAGACTCTTTTAGTTTCTGCAGTTAGTAGTGTGCATGTTGACTAACGAAATTCAAAACTGTTTGAGGGAAAAAGTCTAGCTTCCTAAGAAAAATGCAGTAAACATTATTTAGCACTCTCTATCATTTCTTTTAGTTGATTACCCAAGTTTTTAATTATAAAACATGTAAATTTTTAGCAATTTATACATATCTATACTTAAAAACTGCATTTGCATCACCACGGTATCGCGTTTGTACTTTTCACCGGTATCTAAATACTTCTTTCTTTCTTTAAAACTTTCTGATACAAATAGTATTAGTGTTTAAAAATCCGGAAATAACTATCCTCAAAGTTGGTATTATTTAAAGAACCATGATATTGTTTACGAACTATTTTTCTTTTTTCACATTTACCAAGCATGTTCCATCAACTTGAGTTCTTCAGAATAGAAATGATCCGTGTCTTGTTTAGTAAATGTTTCATTTCAGTGCTTAAGGCTGTTTATCCTTTCACAAGTAGAGATGTTTGTTAAAGTTCGATAAAATATTGTCGACTTTTAGTAATTTTTGATAAATGGATGCTTTGTGGAAAAGGTAATATAGTTGCAGGGAAAAATACATCATCTTTTCACACAAAGTCACGTATTTATTTCTTATCATAAAATACAGATCAATACCATTACATTTTCTTTACAAACTGCAAAATTATTAATTTCACACAAAAGATATATCATATATATTATAATTTTATATACAAGAGAGAGATGAAAAGTCGAAAAGTTAAACAGTGAGCACTTTCTAAACTATTAAAATTGAAAGAAAAATGTGCAGTTCAAGGTAAAATTTTCATTGAAGATAAATTGGAACCGATAACATGAAGATAAATTCCGTTTGCAGGGTTAAGAAAATGGGTGAAACTATGCATATTTTAGAAGGTGGACTCAGTTGAAAATGAGTATTTAAGAAAATGGGAAAGGTTAAAATATGTGTACCAGCACGAAATAGGCCTTTTCGATTTTAAACCTAACTTTTTAACAACTGAACCTGGGATCCCACTAATGATTTTTTGAAAACAGTATAAGCTTGATCATTACGGCTTGATCACCTGGGCTTGATTATGGCTTGATCACCTGGTTTCCGGAGTCTGAGTGGTTCAGTTTATTTCAAAACGAAACTTTTCTGGTGATCTCCTACTATTCAGATGTATAAACGATGAGGAGATATTTTAAAACTTGAACTTCTACACGCATTAACGTATATTTTTTGCAATGCAACAACTATAATATATTTATGACTCCCGAGAAACTTTCACGATTTTTTATGTCCTCGGCTAGGTCTGGTGAATCTATGGCATCAATGCCATCTGCTCCATTTGCATACATGATATATTTTTTCCAGTTATATCCAGGAATGAAAACAGTTAAAAATAATCTCCACTAGCAGCTACCAATGTTGGATTCAAAAATATGTACAATTTTGGTCACCGTTATGATGTTTTACAGGACTCAAGGAAGTATTTTTTTAATTTTATTTCCAATGGCTGGGTGAAAAAGTTTTAACATTTAAAAAGACACAAACACAAAAATTCAATCAGTAGAAATAAGAAAAAGAAGGCCGAAGTCAGTGCCAAATATGAACCAGACCCCTTCGCTCCAGAGTCTAGGATCGGTTGAAACGCATATACGGTGAAGAGGAAAAGCAAGGCAATCGAGTCTAGTAGACGAGTGTTCCCCAACCTTTTTATCACCACTGACCTGTCAACGTTTGATAATTTTACCGCAGCCAGCTAGGGGGGAGGGACGTTGATTGCTTATATTTTAGATTATTTTGATTTATAAATTTTAATTTAATTGTATTTAAATAAACCTTCAAAATAAAATACAGTTACAACAAAAAATGAATATAAAGCCATTTAACGTTTTAATTTACTGGAACGTTAAGTCAATGAGAACCCTGAGCTTGTTTCTTTGCAATGAGACGGTTCCATGTAAGGGTTATCGGTGACAATGACAACGGAAGTGTGTTGCTTATGTCCAGTTTATTCCGTTGCTATGTTTTGGTTGCTGCTACTGCTAAAATTTCAATGGAACACAGATATTTTTAATTTGGGGTATAAACCTAGGAATTTTAATTCAGTTTCAATGAAATGGGCGGAAGGGTATCATTCGATCCACGGACCGGGGGTTGGGGAACACTACTGTAAACAAACGAAAAGTCGCACCTGCTTTGCGTCTTGGTTTATCGGGAATAAGAGAAGGACTTAACCTTCTCTTTCTAAGAGTGATTATACTATGGTTATCGTCGTCAAGAAGACTGGCTTTTTTGCGTGAGTGTGACGACTCGTAAAGAGAGAAACCAAACGAAATTACGATGATTGAAAAGCTTACAATTAAATAAATTTGCAGAATGCTTTGAGTAGTTATTTTCATGGATGAATTCTATATTATCGATTGTAGGAAAATCGGCTTTTTCAGATTTAAATCAAGTAAATAATTAAACAAAAATGTTACACTATGCAATTATATGGTTTGAAATCTTAAAAACAATGAATGACTTATAAAGAAAGATCCAAAACAAAAATGAAAAGTTCGAAAAATCGCAATTAAATAATTTTTCAGAATGCTGTAAGCGATAGTTTTCATCAATAAATTCTATATAATCAATTGTATGAAAACCACCATGTTTTTTTTTCAAAATTTAAAGCAAGTAAATACCGAATAAAATATTTCATATCGGTATAAAATCTTACATTTTACATTTTGAATAAAATATTACTGGATAAATATTACATGATGCAATTCTATGGTTTAAAATGAGTGCAATGGCTTATAAAAAAGGAACAAAAGAAAAATTACGAGGTACGAAAAGTTTGCCAAATACGGTGAGCTGTTGTCTCCATTAATGACTTCTTTATTATCGGTTTGTGGCGTAACTACCACTACGAAAATTAAACATCAATTCACTGGTATATAAGACATGCTAACTTGATTCAAACACGAGGTACCCTTTGATAGATGAAGGTTAGCATGGTCGATAACTCCGACCCACATTAGCGACCCGGACGTGATTGTAAGAAGGTTGTAAGAAAACTGCTTTTTTCATATTTAAATCCAGTAAATAATAATACAGAAATATTACACCAAGCAACTATATGGTTTGAAATCTTGAGAGTAATGACACGTAAATAAAGTACCCAAACAAAATTATAAAGAATGAAAAATTTGCAATTAAATAAATTTGCAGAGTGTTGTAAGCAATTGTTTTCATCAAAGCCTTGTTTCAAATTTAAATAAAGTAAATAATTGAACCGAAATATTACACCATGTAATTCTACTGTTTAAAAATCGTAAAGTTGTTGACTTGTGAAGAAAGAACTCGAAAAAAATACTAAGAATGAGTAGTTCGTAATTAAATACATTTGCACAATGCTGTCAGCGGGACGTTTTATTAAGGAATTCTGTATTATCGAATGTAGGAAAATCGCCTTATTTCAGATTTAAATTTAGCAAATAGCAAAAAATCGAATATTACAGCATGTATTTCGATGGATTGAAATCAAAGCATGGTTTTCAGTTTTTTTTTGTAAAGAAAAATAACATATAGCATACTAGACACTAGAAAATGTAAAGCAGTAATTTCACTGGCATACTATGTCCTAAACCTCTCTTAAGCAGTGTTCGCCATAGATAACAACTATTAAACGAAAAAGGTCCGCATTGTGCTCACATTTTAATCTAAAAAATCGTACTAAAATAGTCTTATATGTCTTGATTAATCAATTACGCACATTCTGCCTTGAACTACTCTCATTTTAATTTATAAAACTGAAACGTATGATACAGTATTTCTGTCCCTTTCACAAATTCAGTTTCTATTTGAGTTGACCTTATATATTAATATCATAATATTTTTATTTGCTATAACCAAAACTGATTGAAAAAACTTTTTTTAAAATCTAATTAATCAAATATTTAAGAGAGAATTTTGTAGTTTATCTTCAGACAAAAAAAACAAATCAAGAAAAGTATGAAAAAACTTTTTTGGATTCCTTAACTAAATAGAATCGATTCTACGTTTGTTTGGCTAGAACTCTCCGTAGGTTACAAATCTTGGTCAATTTTAAAGGAAAGGTTTTTTGCTTGCGGAAATCTTCCTACGTTTGATTCGTAAAACAGATTTGGGGAATGAAATCACGAACATAAGATAGACTGTAGATAGAGTAAAGAACCATTTTAAAAGGATGGAAATAATGTGAAAAAGAAGAGAAACGTCACTAAAATTTAAGAATAAATTTAACCATATGCAAAAAAAATAGTTAGAGTATAAATTTAAGCATACATTAAAAAAATTGAATTAAAATGTACCTTCAGAAAAGTATTGTACTGTGAAATAAGTTTTCCTTTCTGTATTATGCTTTAATATTCAATTATTTTCGATTACATATTTGCAGTATAAACTTTCTAAAAAGGGAAATTTTCCACAGGAAACTGTACGAACTTATAAATATAATCACATTTCTACTTTCTTCCTAGACGTGTTTCCTTCTACTTTCTTTCAAATGAAAACAAAATTTGTAGTACTAGTGCAATACCATTAATTAAGAGTAAAATCTAAGAAGTCCTGGTGCTTTTTAAAAAAAAATATTGAAGAAAAGCGAAAAAATATTCATAATAAAATACAAACGCGTCATTAGGTAAACAGCTGGAGAGATAAAAAAGCCATGTGTCTTACTTTCTGGAAATATATCTTATTATAAGGCAAATAGATATCTTTATTATAGGGTTTTCCCATTAGTGCTTATTAAAAGATGCAATATACAATTGGAAAGGTTCTATTTCTTTATTCGACTCATTTCTAACAGTTTTATTTTCAAATTTACTTTTATTCCAGTAAAAATGGATAGATTATCAAAGCTTTGATGATTCATGACTCAAAGGAAGATAATGTTGCTTTTTTCGAATATTGTAAAATTGATTAAACATAATTAAAATCAAAGCATACTTATTAAAATATAAAATAAAATAGTTAATAATATAAAAATACTAATAAGACGAAGTATTTGCAAAAATATTTAAAAAAAAATAATATTCCGTTTGTTTATTTAACTTTTCATGCTCGTTGCTCAAGAGCCAAAGCCCATTTGTTTCCCAAGCTTGCCCTACCAAAGATGTTTTACTTTTTAATATAATTGTCATCTGTTTTCAATTTTGTTTCCTTTGTCATATCATTCTTTTCCATCAGGAGCCATGATAACATTCTAAAATGTTATAAGGAAATTCCTATGTAAAAAAAAAAAAATAGCTTCTGACTGTTGTAAAGTGTAACTTTATTGGTATTTTCACTTTCCAGAGAGAATACAAAACATTAGGAACTAGATTCCCAAGCGAACTGTGTATAATTAATTTTCTGTTTCTTCCAAATAGATTTCATGTGATTTAAATTAAGTCATGGAAATTATGAATTTCGGTACGTAACTTTTGATTTAAATTATCTGCATTTTGAGTTAAAATTTAGAAAACAAAAAAAAATTCAGCCAGTGGCTCCCTTTTTAATAAACATAGATAATTCATAATGTTAATTTTTCAACCATTGTACTTATTATGATTACGCCTTTAATGACGTATTTGTAAACCTATTAGCATTTTTAAGACATCATTAATTTGCGGCGTAACTACCACTATAAATATTAATTACCAAATCACTAGTATATAAGACATGTAAACTTGTTTCAATCAAGAGGTACCTTTTGATAGATGAAGGTTGACATAGTGCAAAGAACAATTCCCTCAAATTAAACAGTACATTTTAAAATTTGCATTAAAACACCTCAGAAACATTGGCTTATAATTTGTCTTTGATTTCGCTATTTAATATTTTTTTCTATAACCTAGTTTCTTTCAAGTAGAAAAACAACACGTAAGAGGAAATGCATACATGAATGGTACTTTTATTAAAACATACAAAAAAACGAAAAAAAGGAATTCTTAATAAAATACAAATGACAGTAGAATAACAGCTGGCTAGAAAAGCTTCATTAGTTTCATTAGAAGTTTGGCCTCATTTGTGTTTATTAAAAGATGCAGTAGGTAGATATAATAGTTTATTTACTATATTCGAATCATTCTTAACATATTTTTTTTGAAAACTGTTAAGAATGAAAAGAAAAAGTGGGTCGATTATCAAAGCTTTTATGATTGCATAATTCATAGATAAACGGCTTTTTTAATCTAGTAAATATAATATACAATTAAAATCAAAGCATTCTTATTTATATAAAAAAAGTTGAGTGAGATGACTGAGATAATTTAATCTATACGAGTTTTGATTTTCAATTTTAATTGAAAAATAATGTATGTATTCTTTAAAATATTTACAGTGTTTATTGCAATTTCATTTTCATAAAAATTAAACTTTTATAATGTCATTTTTGTTTCCCTTTATGTGTTTAATACATTAGTAATCTAAACATCACTATATTACATTTTGTCAGAAATTTCTCGTAAGCTTTGTTTCAAAATATCTTATATTTCACTATTCATGAAAAAAACATGTTCTCTTTAAAAACTATAGAAAAACAATAAGAGTAAATTCTAAGAAGAAACCTAAATGCCAATGATGCTTTCATAAAAAACATACTGAAAAAAAAGCAAGAAAAATATATTCATAATAAAATATAAGCGCTACATTAGAACAACAGCTGGAGAGGGAAAAAAAGTTTTGTTTCTTACTTTCTAGAAAAATATTTCTTCAAATAGAAATATTTGTAATAATGCTTTCCCATTAGTGATTGTTAAAGTTATAATATGTAATTGTGAAGGCTTTATTACTTTACTCCACTCATTCTAAACAGTATTTTTCTAATCTCTTTTTATTCCAGCGAAAGTGGGTCGGTTATTGAAGCCTTTATAATGCATGGTTCAAAGGAAGATAGATACGTTTTTTAAAGCTTATAAAATTTATTGAATATAATTGAAATCAAAGCATACTTATTGAAAGGGAAAAAAATGTTTAATGAGGTGACTATGGGGTGAAAGCCATGTTTTTCTACTTTCTGGGAAGGATTTCTTTAAAACAGATTTGTTAATAACAAAAGTTTTTCCATTACTGTTTATTAAAGATGCAATATGAAATTATGAATGATTTATTATATTATTTTCGTCCTACTTTTAACAGTTTTATTTTCTGATTTCCTTTTATTCCAACAAAAGTGGTCAGAATTCAAAAGTCGGTATTCAAAGGTGGGTCGGTATTGCATGGCTAAAAAGCAGATAAAGATGTTTTATTTTATCTCATAAAATTGGTAAGATATAAGTAAAATTAAAGTATGCTTATTTAAAGATAAAAAGTTTAATGAGGTGAAAGACATGTTTTCTACTTTCAGGCAAACATTTCTATATATAGATTTCTTTATATAGATATCTGTATAAGAAAAGTTTTTCCATTATTGTCTATTAAAGAGGCAATATGCAATTTCGAATGCTTCATTATTTTATTTTGCACCCACTCTTAACAGTTTTATTTTCTAATTACCTTTAAAACCAACAAGAGTGGGTTGGAATTTAAGGGTCCATATTCAAAAGTGGGTCAGTATTGCATGGCTGAAAAGAAGATAAAGATGTTTTATTAATCTCATAAAATTGATTGGATATAATTAAAAAAGCATTCTTATTAAAATGAAAAATGAAATAGCTTAATGGGATGACTAGTTGATTTTATGCATAAATGTTTTAAATTTAAATTTAAAATGCAAAAAATGCAAAAAATTAATCAACCATTTCTGTAAACCTTTAAACTTTTTCGTTTTTTTATGTATTATAATTAAGCTTTTAATGTCCTAGTTTCAGTTTCATGTGTGTTTTAATTCATTTGTATTTCAAGTGAATTCTATTACCTTACACCAAAATCTTCTCTAAAACTTTGTTTCAAAATATTTTTTTACTTCACTGTTTGGAAAGAAAATATTGTTTTCAAAAGCTATTTTCTTTTAAATGAATAGAAAAACGATGCCTTATAAAAAGAGGAAAATCTAAAAAGAAACCTAAACATCAATGGTGCTTTCACAAAATCAAATTGAAGAAAAGCGAAAAAAATATATTCATAATAAAATAGAAGCGACACTAGGACAACAGCTGCTGAGAGTTTAAAAAAATATGTTTCCTATTTTCCGGAAAAATATTCCATCGAAAAGATAGCTTTATATTAAGGGTCTCCCATTAGTGTTTATTAAAAGATGCAATATGCAGTTGTGAAGGCTTTATTACTTTATTCGACCCATTCTTAAAGGTTTTTTCTAATCTCATTTTATTCCAGCAAAAGTGGGTCGGTTATCAAAGCTTTGATGATGCATGGCTCAAAGGATGATAAAGAAGCTTTTTTTTATTGATTGGACATAAAGTTCTAACAATATTTATCGCCTTGGGCAATGAACAAGTTCTCCTGGGCATTTATGATTTATTGCGTTATATTTTAACAATTCATGTGTTGTGTGAAACACCGTTGTTTTACTTTTATGCAATCTTGAAATGCGATAGTAGCATATTTTATTGAAATTTAAATTTGATCCTATATGGGTTACTCTTAGAGCCTCAAGGGGCTCATTTCAAATAATTTTTCTCTAAAAAGAAAAATAAGACGTATTGGTTACAGTTTATTCAAAATTCTTAAACACATATTATTCCCAGTAGATTAATTAAAATATTTTTTAAAATTAGAATATTCCAAGGTTGACTTTAAAAGGATTCATGCATAAAATTGCTTAGAACGTAAATTAAATAAAATTACCAAGCGTATTTTATGAGTTACTAAAAATTTAATAATTTATGATACTGTATTTTGATTATTCTATATTCGGAAAAGAAAGGAGGTAAAACCTTCCTTTTTAAATTTCAAACATTTTCTGTGGAAATTAATCTCTTTTCACTCTATTACTCATTTTTAAATATTTTCATGCGAATAAAATAAATAATGAAAACAAGGCAATAAATTTTAAAAGATATGGAATTTATCAAAGGAAATACGATTTAAATTGCAGGAATTTTCCAAATTCCCTTAATATACAAGAAAAAAGTTCAATTTTTAAAAAAAAAAATATATATATAGTTATGATATTGATTGTACGGAGAAAACAATTCAAGTAAATTTAGCAGATATTAAATAAACTCTATTCCTGGTGGTTAATAAAACTAAAATATACTATAGTTAAACCATTCTTTTGATAATTTTTCCGCTTGTATGGTAAGGAATTACCTGAAATCCAGGTTTCTAAAGTTATATTTCTTATTACCACACATTTAGTAAAAAATAGAAAACGGAGAAGTAAATTTATCCAAATAAATGGTTTTCATACCATACTCTCAAATATCATGAGCAAACATCAGATTTCCAAAAATTGACCAAATTTTATCATATATTATAAAACCATATTTTATTGTTTGTTCTACCAAAATCTTTTCAAGAGTGCTTTGGGAAAAGAAATTACCGGGCTTTTTGGTGTTTACATAGCGCTAGAAACATGGTTAATATCATATTATTCTGCTAGTTTTGATTATAACGGTTTTTCTTAGTTTTGATTGCTTGAAAATTGATTTAAGCAATGCTACTTTGAAATTATATTTTTCAAGACTTTTGTTATTTTAACCGAATTATTGTTAATTGCAATCAATCAAATATAAATTCTATATCTTGCCTTTTTTTGCTTAATTTTTTTTAAAAAGTTTCAGCGCAAGAATTTGATTGTAAAAATTTCGTCGGTTAAGTATTTAAGTATAGTTGTAAACTTTTGCAAATGAAATATGTAAACTTTTTCCAAATTAGGGAATCTAATGACCCTAAATAAAAGATGTTAATAAAATGAGATCTTTTAAATGCTCTAATGAAACAATTTTTAAATGGACCAATGTAGAATATATCGGGGGGTTCTAACTTACACAACTAAAAAAATATATACATTTCAATTCTTTTCTTCACTATTTTATAATAATTATTTTCAAAAATATTGTATTTAGCATTGAAATTTTTTACCGTTATAAAAAACCGTTAATTTTCTTCATAAAAGGTAAAGTCTTTTTATTGCGGCTCCCTTTAAATATAAAACAAACATTTATTCATCAATGAAATTTGTTTTAGTTTACAAAATCAATTAATGACAGATTTTTTAAATACGTTTGAAAAAAATTCAAAACTACATTTTTGAATTATATATTTTAGTACAATTATAATTTTGTGAATTTTTAATAGATTTTTAGGTAACTATTAGACAGTTTTTTTATAATAAAACCGTATTTTTGCTCGCAATTAAAGAGTCAGAAAAAAAAGATATAAAAGGGACACACGTGTTCCCTCTGTATCAAGGGTTAACTACCCCTTAAGAAAGATCGAATGGTAATATAATATTTGTAATATATTAACATTTCTCAAAGCAAAAATATCGATACAAATAATTCAATTAATTAGAATTATGAATTTACATGTTTTCTATGCACATAATAACATGAATAGTGAATAATTATTTCCTCTACATCTATGTAGCAATAATAGTTTTAAAATTACAAAATATTTCAAGTTATTTTCGTATAAATAGTAATTTAAGCATGTAGTTGAATTCATTTATATGAAGCTCTAATTTTTATGAGGACCTGATTTTAACCTGGGTATTTTTTACAAATTGCTTGTTTAGTGCGACAAGTATCGACAAAACTCTATTTTAAAGAATAACATGTAGGGTAAACCAACCAGTGAAGGAACACAATCCAGAGAAGGAACATTTCATATATATATTGATTAAGAATAAGAATTTGAAAGTTTTTTTTCAGATTGATTGGTAACAATGGCTTACTGCCAGACAATAGGAAGTCATCTAGCAATGTTTTGGATTACGTGGTCAAATAGATTTCTCCGGAAAATGTTTTGAATTTGTTATTATCTCTGCAACACCTTGTTTCTTTGAAAAAATTATAAGGTGAGTGTTTGTATTTATATGTTTGAAGTGGAATTAATTGCATGTAATAGTTTTATTTTTCTCACTGTGAAAAAGAGAATTCAAAATATAGTTATTGAAGTTACGTTTTATTTTTTTTAAGCATCATAGCATAATAAAGTACTGAGATAAGGGGGTGTTTATTCACTGGATCACCAAACGATGAAAAACCAGTGAAGGAACAAGTGTTCCTTTACTGGTTTTTTTTCTAAGTTAATGAAAATAAAAGATAAACTTTAATTTTCTTGTACCTTTAGTGATGTTCCGCATCAAAAGTATGTTAAAAATACGAAAAACAACTTCTAACCAGTGAGGGAACAGGCATGTTCCTTTACTGGGCATAGATTTCCCAGTGAATGAACAGTATGTGTTAATATGTTGACACTTTAATTTTCAATTCATGATTACAAAAAAAAGTTAATATTTTCCAAGTATTTATATGTTATAATTTCAGGAATAGGCTTGTTTTTAAATATCTGTATGGCTTATAAATTCATAAAGAGCATTGAAAAAAAACCAAAATTAAGTGTTCCTTTACCGGGTGTTCATTCAATGGTAAGAACTATTTCTTCACTTGGTCGCCTTACTACTAGCTATTTGAACCTCCAAAACTTTAAAACAATATTATGTAAGTTCACTAAAATTTTTCTACATAATTTGCAATTAGTATTTCAAACTTTTAAATGTTTTAATTAAATAAGCACTAAGGATCACCATTCTTAGACAGCTTATCTGCCTTTATTATAATGTATACAAAAGGCGAATAAAAAATACTGGATCACCACTACAATAGCTTAAAGAAGATATTGCTTTGCAGAACAATAACTCAGTTCATCCTTCTGTTGTTCATGTGACTACGTGTCTGTTTGTTGACAAATGTTTGAATCATTATAAGAAATGTAAAAATTTAAATCACGACCAAGACTAAGCTTAGTGTACACAATTCACACGACTTAGCTAAAAAAATAATAGACAGAAAGTAAGGTTCGAATATCAGTGATGCCACATCGATTCATATCCTGCTTCCTGCTCTCAAGGATTAAAGTGCCAACTTAAAATATCCTCAGTGGTACCCGGATCGTGGGTCACATCAAAAAATCCTCCATGAATTCAAGTCTCTGTCAATGCTTGATTCAAAAGTACCTTAGTCTTCTAAGCTAGCGAATTACAAGGCAACCTAATTTAAAGTTGATAATTGTAAATCCAAAAAAAAAGAGTCGACTGTTCAATGCCAGATATTAAATTTAAAAAAAAAAAAACTTTTTTTAAATATTTTTGAAATGTTTTTCAATATTTCTAGTTTTAGAAAGAACTGTTTTTAAATAATTTTAGTTCTTTTTTGTATATTACAGCACTTAATTTTGATGAATTTAATTGAATTAGGTTTCGCGTGCATACTGGTTTAAGGAACCCAAAAGCCCCTGTGCCTACGTTCCAGTTATGAAAAAGAGCAAATGCAATATAAAACTTAATGTTAAATAAAATTCTAGCAAGTATAGAAAAATGAACTATACAGCAGTTAAAAGAATAAATGAAATAATTTAGCTAAGAGAATATGTATTTGAATGGACTACAATGAAACACGCATTAGATTTTAAAATAAACCTAATATGAATTTCGTACTAAGATTTTAAGAATTTATCATTCTAATAATTAGCAGTCATTTTATGAAAAGAAGTTATGCGACGGACAATTATTTTTAATCCTTATTCACTGTAGAATTAATAATTTCTTTAATTATTCAAATATTTAAAATAAATTGCGTCTTAAAATTCATTTACTCTCAGAAGGCCTTAAGGAATTGCAACTCGAACTATGGAAGTGTTTTCATGCATGTAGCTGAACGTCACAATTAATGTCAGAGCAGTTAAAATTAATAGAAAGAACATCATTATTGCAATTGTGAAATAATTCTTATTTCAAACTGTATATTTAAATATAAATCAGGGACTGTAATATAAAATTCAAAGAACTGGACCTATGTATATTATTTTTAGCTGTCTGAGTATATTCTTCTATGCAAAAAACGTCTCAGTTATTTCTTTTCATTCAATTTTCTTTACAAAAAAAAGTTTTTTTTTAATTTTTTTTAAATTCGTATAAGTCGGTAGATATAAAGAAAAAGCTTTTTCAAGGCAGACGTACAGTGCGCCAAAATAAATGATCCAACCTGAATAACTTTTATTCTAATGTTCGGATCTTCACGTTCTAGATTTCTATCTTAATGACTGGGGGGAGAGACTTCAAATATGGTAATTAATAAATGCTGACGATATTTCAAGTTACGAAATCAGAAACAAAACGTACTTTATCTGAGTAAATAAATAATTTTTTTTTGTTGACAAATTTGGACTTCTGCCCCCCAAGGTATTGGGGGTGGCCACAATCTAGGAAATATTGTCCCAATTGTTTGAACTGGAGACAGCTCCAAAATTTGAACTTCTTACTGATAAATTTACTTTTTTTTTTGAATTTTAAATTTTATAAGCAAACTCAAAAATGTTTGCACACAATTATAAAATTTGTTTATTAGGACATAATTCTAAGCAAAAAACTAACTTTTGGTAAATATTTTTTTTATCACTTCATTCAGAAAAAAATTTGAATTGTAAGTGAAAAAAGTTTGAGTCATTTAAAATAATATCATTTTATCTAGCAAAATATAAAATTCGAACAAAATCGGTCTTGATAAATCGTATTTTAAATATCTGGCTTTTTCATAATTTATTTTCTCTGGAACTTTTCAACCAATTTTGGTGGAAATTTGTACTTTGTCACGTAAAATTATATTCCTTGAAATGATGCAAAAATTGTTCTGTCTTACAATTAAAATTTTTTTCGATCATTATTAAAAAATTAATAAAAAATATTTACTTAAAGTTAAAATTTTGTTTTTCTGCTTGGAATTATGTTTAGATCAATAAATTTTATAATCGGGAGCAAAATTTTCCAATTCACTTAAAAATATTTACAGAAATACGTTTTTCTGAGTACATGAATTCAGCAATTCAGTCACATCTATTGAGTAAAAATAATAATTAGGCGACACAGGGCTACCATTTCTAATTTTTTTGTTTTTTAACCAAATTTCTAGAAATTTTAAGTGCTTTGTAATATTAGNCCGATTCTCCAGCATGGGATACCTTACCTGTTTACCTGCAAAGTAAAAATTAACACCCTCATCACACAACAAGAAAATAAATGCTATCTAAGGTATTAGATTAAATAACTGGGTTTATTGAATTACTTCAGAAAAGGATTAAGTCCTTAAGGGACTTGATTAAAAAACATTTTTAAAAATTACGAAAAATAACACATTCATTACGAATACATATGAAAAAAAGTTGTCCGAGGGGACTACCATCAAACAAGAAAACTGCACATCAGTGATTAACACGATCTAACATCTTGCCCCTTATATAAGATACCATACCAAATTAACATTACTGCTTGAAGATTATGCACTTATCATATCACCTCATTAACTCTTAGCCATTAGGTTTGGTATATGAGAAACTACCACGATAATACCATACCACGTGTGGCCACTAGACGTGAGCTTCCTCTCACCAGCACTAACTCATGTGGCATACATTCGGGTTACCCTCCTCCACACATAACATGCCAATATGCATTACCATAAGGCACGGATTACACTACTCTAAAAAAGATTTTATCCTTTCATTGGAATATTCAACAATTTTTTACAGGAGCTCTTCAACCACCTCCTCCGCTCGTGAACATCAACAGCATTCCTTTGAAAACATCAATTTTATCATCCAACCCAGTGTGTTGCCACCATACAGTATTACAAAAGTACAAATTAAACTTACGACCAAAAGTGAAATATATAAAATTAAAGATTTATATTAATCTATTCTTAGTTAAAATTGTAACATTAAACAATAAAACTTAATTACTACATTTATATAAAAATATTAGAAGTTCAGAAAAAAGGTTTATTTTTACTGTCATTATAAGTTTTAAGACTCATGCTGCCACCTATTGGCACAAAAATAAATTCAAAAAAAAGAAACTGTAAATTAACTTTTATCAGTACACTACCATTTCTAATTTTTTTGTTTTTTAACCAAATTTCTAGAAATTTTAAGTGCTTTGTAATATTAGATACATTTTCAAAATTTTATTAAAATGCATAAAAATAAATTAAAAAAAATTATTAAATTTTAAAATTTAAAAAAAAATTATTTTTCAACTGCTCTACGCGTTTTAATTTTGCAATTATGTAAAGTATTCTTACTTTAACACATATGTTGGAGACTTATCAATAATTTTCTGGGAATATTTTGTTGAAATTTTGGCTCATAATTTTTAAACAAACTAAAAAACTACTACTTATTTATATACTTATAAGAAGGTAATACACAATTTTCGAACAGATTGAATGAAAATTGATGTGCATGGAATGTATCGAAGTTCATAATCATGTTTAAAATTTATGCTTTGAGAAAAACAGCATTTTAAGTTTAGCAAACTTATATTAACCAAATATCATATATTTTGGTCAATATTTTCAAAATATAATAAAACAAAGCAATTAAAATAGTTTCAGTACATAAATTATAGCAATTTTTTGAAATATGGACAGGAAAATTTTTCACGAGAATCAATAATTTTTTTTTATATCTGGACCAATTAATTTATAACTTGTCTCACATACATAAATATATTCAATACAAAGCAATTAGTTCCATAATAAATTAAAAATATTTTCTAGAATTGTAACACTGCATGAAATATGTTACTGCGAAATATGTTATGAACATGTAAAGATTTTTTTTTCTTTTATAAAATATGTCAATATCATATATGTAATGCTCAATTGTAGTAAAAAATTCTAAAAATATGTACACACTTCCACAAAAGTGCAATACAGCAAGGCGATTTTTCAGAAAAAAAATACATCATTTTACATAATTGTAATGAAAAATTAATTTACATCTATTTCAAAATAAAAACTGCAATAATTATATTAATTCCTCCTGCACGGTAGGTAACACCTTCTTTTTTTGTTTGAGGTAACGGCAATATCCAATCTTTTTCTTGAAACAAATACCTCTTTCGGACATTTCGTCCATGTGCAAATATGTAAATATTCGTTCGCATTTTGGGTTTTTGCTTTGGTATATCTAATCTATTGATCCGCAAAAGATTTGTTGATGCCAACCGTTGATACACATGCAGTATTTTTTCGACAACTTGTTCTGTTAAAATCGTCTTCATCAAAGAATGTTTTTTATGAGTATTACCTGTTGCCAAGGCTCTTTTGTAAAAACACCAAGATTCTGCCACAGAAGGATATTTATTGCGTTGAGGTTTTGAATCTGTAGACATGCAATAGAAAAGAGTAGCACACATGGCTGACTTCATTTTATCTATGTCTGAAGCATTCTCTTGGATGGTTTCACGATAAAACCCTTAAAGCTTGGTTATCGTTTTTTCTTTGAATAAGCATTTATGAAGTATTAAAATTTTTACGTCATGTTACATATACCAAATTGGAATTTTTTCCCTTTTTTTTTACTTTCGTGCAAAATAATCAATAAAAAATGCTCTAAATAAAATATAAAAAAATTAATGCACAAAATTGTTAAGATGAATATAGCGGCATTAAGAAATTTTTTCTTGAAAGAAATATGTTCATATAAAAACACCTTAAGGATTTGCAAATTTTGAATTTTGAATTTTTTTTTTAAACTTAAAAAAAAAATTAAACAGTTTATCTAATTTTTAAAATAAATTATTGATTATAAGTTAAATGAGCATGTAAGGCATCCAAAAAATGAATGATTATACCTTTATTTAAAAAAAAAATGCTGCAAGGATAACGTGACCCCTTAAAGAAGCAGTTTTGAAATCTGAATATGACGAAGGTATGCGATGTACCAATTTTTCAAAAATATTTAATTTTATCAAAAATATTATTCTAAGAAACACCAAAGCCATAATAAATTCTCTGGCATTATTTCTCGAGAAAAGATTAAATAGGTAAGAACAATTGTCCTGATTTAATTAATTGAAATTGATGGTAAAAAAAGCACACACTGTGCATCTTAAAGTTTTCAACGTGTTTCGTAATTCCCTCAGTTGCAGAATTATTTTGAAGGAATAATTAAAATGGTCTATTGTTATAATTCCGTTCATACATTTTTCGTTCGAATTGTTATTCAAATTTAAAATCATCAATAATTCTACAGATGTTTCAAAAGCTGAAGGATCCTTAGAAAGCGCTTGTATTAGCAAGAATAAAGATGTTACATAACATTTTAGACTGCAAATTTGATGCATTATGCATGAATGTAAAGCAAATTTATTCATTAGGTCGAAATTCCTTCACGTTGCAAATACACCAATCTAGCAACAAAACAAAATAATTTTCAGTAACTTGAATAAAATGTTTTGTAGAAAGTAAAATCCTCTAAAATAATAAGAATACAATTAAAATAATCTGCTAACAATACTTGAATATTAAAGTTTTTGAATTTTTAATTGAATATGTCTTTATTTTTTACACCGTAGGAAGAATGCGAATTTGGGAAAATTTGCTATATGGCATAACCGAAAAATTCTTTTACTTATATTCTTTTCGCTTTGGCGCCAATTAACAAAAGAAATGTTAATGACTGCTGAAAAGATTTTTTACTGCAAATGATAATTATACGTTTAGAACGTATAATTATCATATGTATGGTAAAAGTTTAATTTTAAGACACATGTTTTTTCCTTACTAATTTGCACACAGTTTACGGAAATATAATTTAATGACTTTACTTTCATAAATTCTTCTCTGGGACTCTTCTGGGAGTACTAGGTAACTATTTTTTTTCAGAAGAAAGAAAATAATTTAAAATTTAATAAACGCATATTTTATTTCATTAAAAGTAATTATTTTGGCTTAGTATCTTAATGAAACTCTAAGCTAAACTGTAAAAAATTAATTTCGGATCAAATAACTGCATAAAATATCAGTACTTGGGGTGCATCATCCGTAAAATCCTTATTAACGTAAAGTATAAAACTATACTTTTAGCAGTAATATTTACATAATTAAAGTTATTCAGTGATTTTAGGATAATTAATACAGTAAAAATTAAGGTATATCAGATTAATTGTACCGTAACATGTTTCGATAAAAATATATTTGACGGTCAAAAAATATCAGCAGCCTCAGTATTGATACTTATTACTGTAATATGATCCAGAATTTTTTACGAAGTACTAAATGCAGTCACTTAGTACTTCTGCTTAGTTCTATACATAGATAGTTATTTTCATTGCACCAATTTCCGGTTTTTCAACACTGGACATTACATTATGGAGCACAATATTTTATTATTTATAATTGTAAGAAACATACTATCGAAACATAAAAATTGATTCCTTATATAATAAAAAGAAATAACATTGCAAAAAGTTCCTGTTCAAATTACGGTATAATGTAATGGCACATTAGGGGGAAAATCCCTAAAATTCTTTTTACCGTAAAATCCATTATTACCATAAATTATAAATCCGTAACTTTTAAAGTAATAATTATTTGACAAATAATATTTAATATTTATAAATTGGTAATGTTTAATATTTATTAATTAAAGTGATTCAGTGACTTTACTATATGGTATATTAGATTTTCTGTTTCGAAACATGTGTCCAGTAAAAATAGATCTTATGGTAAAAAGTATCCGCACCCCACGTGTTGGTACTTTTCACGGTTATTCGATCTAGAATATTTTGCAGTGTAGCTATTTGCAATAGAGAAAGCATATAGAGAAAGTGCTATAGAGAAAACATATAGAGACTGCATTGAATATAAAGATTAATGAATAGAGAAGAAGAAAAATTATTAAAATAAAATATTTTTGAAAATATTTAAAAAAAAATTATTAAAAAGCCGTGAAACAAAATAAAAAAAAGATATCTCTTCATCCGCTCATATATTTTTAAAAAATATTTTTAAAAATATTTTATTTTAATAATTTTTGTTCTTTTCATTTAATTAATCTTTATAAATTTCCATGTTTTCTCTAAACATTCAGCTTATTTTATGAGTTCTATATACGAATACTTG